>NW_026862010.1:0-95504 GCF_026571515.1 Ruditapes philippinarum | reverse complement strand
AGATCACATTTTAACTGTTACTATTCATATAGACCATGCATATGTCATGGTAAAGAATATAAATACATTATGCAGAACAGTTTCAAGCTTTCCATACTATCGTTAAATCTTAAGCAAATTGATCTCCTTTTCAAAAGTCAAAATAATAAGTTGTTGTTTGTATTTAATAAGACCATGACCTCCGAACTCAACACGGTTAGTCTGTATATGTATCGCCGTCCATTGAAATATTAGGTAATAAAATACAATTCAAAACAATAATTTTCCTACTGCTTCTGCATCAAATGCGAAACATTTTTATATGGACAAAATTCCGCGTATACATTTCTTTCATAATATATGTATATCTATTAATCTTGTTGCATTATTATGTAGCATTTCATAATTTCATAGCCAATGAATTATCTTATTAAGATTTACAGTCAAGAAATTTTAAAAAATCTATATTGATTATATAGAAAAAAGACTTGAATATCCTCTATTTCTTTTGGAAATATTTTATTTATCTTTATACATACCGATAAGATAAATACCTCTTTATTAATATATCATTCCATAGCAAATTCCTATGAAATGAGAAGTGCTAGAATGAAGATTACAAGATTCCTCGATCCATAACATTTTTTCATCATATTTTAAAAACAGATTTACTGTTAGACGTGTTAATGTCATATTTGATAACAAAACAGTGAATTTTATTTTTGATTATTTCATTGTGAAGTTAACAAAACAATCATGGTAGCACATATCAACATGAAATGACATTCAAGCAAACGTATTAACGTATCTAAAATGTAGATATAAATTATATAATAGTATAATAGTAATAATAAATACATGGACTACAATACCATAAAAATGAACATCATGATACAGACATTTGTATATTTACAATGTAAGATTTCTACAACGATATCGGCCAACAATCATTATCTCAGAAGCATTCACCATGCCCAAATAACAATAATAGAATTTACAAAAAGGAAAAGATTTCTTTGAAATAATGTCATGTTGTATCATTCCTTCTTGTCAGACCAACAATAATAGAATTTGCAATTAGCGGAACATTTCTTTGGTGTTTTGTCATGTTTTATCATTTCTTCGGGCATATTCAATCCAAACATTAAAATAACCACTAATTAAACACATCAGGTTGCCTTGTTTATCAGCTACAAACAATTACTGTAAGTTTGAATGCCCACCAAAGATAATTCCATTCAGGAACTGACTGTCTATGATGTGTGTGAAAGGCAACAGAAATGACAATACTTTGTATATCTAGAACATATTTCAGAAATAATGTATGAGATCTATCATCAAACCATTGATGAACAGCATTACATAAGAGATAAATGTATCAAGATTTTAACTAAATGTCATAGATTGCGCAACATAATTTAGCAGCGATTTTCTTTCCCTTGACATATAATATAAATAGTAAACTGTGACAAATGTATATTTTGTACACTATCTTAATATGATAGTCTAATTAGTTCTTTCCGTCTTTTTCGAATAAAATTAGGCTTTCTAAATCACGTCACTTCTCACGAAGTTTTCTTTAATTTTCCAATATTGGACACAAAAAGCTTGATTTCATGTCAATTATAAGGCCTATAAAGTATTTCAGATGGAAATAATGCTTGAAAATTATCATTATCAAAAAAACTGAAAGAAACCCAGACTTTATTAAAGAGTATGAGAACGAACAACCCAATTATACAACATGCTAGATTAGATTATTAGTGCACTGAATATGCGGTAATGATTCTAAACAAAGTATTTATTCTTCTCTTTACCAACACATATCAGAGATCAAGAGGCTCTAAATATGTTATAGTAATAGAATAATAACCCTTGTGAGAATAAAGTAGAACATTGATCTTGTTATGGTGAAACAGGGCACATTTTGAGTGGTTTGTTGCATATATTTGTTAAGCAATTCAAAACAAGATGAAAGAATTTTCTTTTCTTACAATGCTGAAGCAAACCATTTTTCCTAGTCTTCCCGTAATTAAACAATCTGCATTCACTTGTATTTAAACTATTTTTAAAAATATTTATCGCCTACTAGGTGTTGTGTGGATCTTTATTTAGACTATCATTCGTTTACTTATTTTAAAGACTTTACGAAATTGATGCATAGGTTTAAGATATCATTTTGGGCCCTTTTTCATGTGTTGACTTTTCCTGTAAACGTTTAATCGGTTAAATCGTTTTGCACGGTCTCTACAACATTTTTGAAAAAATTCTAATGCACGTAAAATATAAAGTTCTAAGGTGAACTTTTAAAACTTACTTGAATTAAAGTTAACAAATGAAATTGAATATGCTTTGGGTAAGTTTATCAACATGAAGCTTTATCTTATTAATTTTTCCGTAACAGCGACACAAGCGAGATAAGGTTATTTGTGGAACATATTTGCTTCTTGTAAGTTATAAGCACGCTTGACTAAGTGACAGATACTCTTTCTTTATTAACTTATCCTCGTGAGTAAATTTAGCTAAGCAAGTGTCCAATCCTTAAGAGAAAACAAACGAGATTTTACTTAAAGGTTGTTAGATACATGTATCGAAATATATTGGTCGAAAAAACAAAACTTTTTCATTTATCATATATATATTTGTTTGTACAAAATTGGAAAGAAACTAACATAAGTGATGATTTATTTTAATCAATCATTGGACAGTTGTATATGAATTATAACCTACAATTCTTTTAAGTACAGTTTATTTGAGATACACTGTAACTCAAACTTCTTTGACAATGACTTCATACTTTATTCCATTCCTCTACAAAGATGGGACTCAAGCCAATTTCATCTTTTCTGGCTGCATCAAGAGTGTATTTGTCAGTGCTTACAAAGAATCTGATTGCGCGGTGATGAACTCCTTTTATAAGTATGAGTATGTTCTTGTATTACAACTAGTGTTGTATATTTTTTGTATAAACAACTGTTAATAAAAAAGCAATGAGAAACACGGCCAACATGTTATACACTAATGTATTACTTTATTAAAAACTTACAAAGCAGTCCGATATTCGATCCCGTAAAAGAATTGTTAAGAAATTAGACTATTTAAAGCAGATTCCGCAGAATTCTTTCTTTCTGTAAAAAGTGCAAATAGTTGTAATAAGTGATTAAGATCATGAGAAATGTATATCACCTGAAGTAAATATTGTTGAATGTGAATTTGTTTGTAACAAAAATAGCAATTATATATAAACGAAGCATCATTTTAACATCCTTACGAAATACTAAATCACTGTGACTGTACTCATTTTGACAAAACACAGAAGAAACAAAAGATGGCTCAGTCTCACGACCGATGCGTAATATTGTTAGAAAACTATAATTATAGATTAACAAAGATTCAAAGCTTTTGAAAAATAAACATTATTGCTTTTCTGAGGTATTATTAGCCTTAAAAAGGGCCATATCTAAAAATAAATGAAATATAAAACATTCCTATACGAGGTAATACACATATACCAAAATCTATTGCAAGTCCGTATTAAGTAACGTCAAAAATTCAGACGAATGAAAAAAAATGCAATCGATGCCAATTTATCTGCGGGGAAATAGGCTGGTTAAAACTGATTTAGCACCTCCCTCCATATCCGTACTCTAACTTCATTTCTCAATCAGTTATATTCAATATTCATTACCAAAATATAAAATTTGATAATTTTTTGATATCAGTTTTATCAAATCATCTTAGTAATTGGATGTCACGTTGATTGCATTGTGTCCTCTTCATGTTTGATTTATTTGTTTAATGCATGCCCAAATTGATTTAAGTCTTATAAAATCGAATTAGTAGAACTACGAACAGTCTTACCGCATTCATTATAAACAATCAAACTTTTATTCCCGTCTTATGTTTACACCAAGTAAACAACATAAAATAATTTTATAACACTTACAGAGTGACTGAATGGCGGCACATAAAGTTAATACGTGCTTCCTTTTTGTAAAGTAAATGGAGAACGACGAACATTAACAAATAAAAATAAATGTCTATGGGAGACTTATGACGATCATGTAAAATTACAAATTAACATATGTGTAGCAAATATATACTTCCCAAATAAACAAGCAATCCAGGAAAATCAGTATATAACATGTACATATTTTTAGATATAATTTCGATAAATATGCAAAGTATATTTAATTAAGTTTCATTTTCACTAGTAAATTATTTTACTTATTTGACAAAATGAGATTAATAGATTAGTCAACCTATTGCGTTTATTTTCTTATTTTCGAAGCTGTAAGAGTAAAATTTTGTTTGTTTTGTTTTGTTTGTTTTGGGTTTTACGTCACATCGACACAGTATAGGTCATATCGCGACGTTCCAGCTTTACTGGTGGAGGAAGACCTCAGGTGCCCTTCAGTGCATTATTTCAGGCACGAACGGGCACCTGAGTAGAACCACCGACGTTCCGTAAGCTAGCTGGATAGCTTCCTCACATGAAAGAATCCAAAGTCCCTGTCGGGATTCGAACCCACAGCGGTGAGGGGCAAGTGGTTTGAAGTCAGCGACCTTAACCACTCGGCCACGGACGCCCCAGAAAATTTTGTTTGTACCTACATATTAGCCGTGAAAATAACCCAAACATTCTTCATTCCGGAATAGCCTATTTAATTCAATTATTTCGTAATTAGTTGAAAACACACGGCAAACTTGGTAAGTATCTGCACATATTGAATTTTTCCAACAACTTTTCTGACTCCTGGAAAAAAAAAACTTTGAAATCATAGCACAAAGTTATGCTTTGTAAATAAAGGAATGCATAGAAGCTTTAAAGATCTTAGACTTTCTAAATGTATTTTACTGTACCCTGCAAAAGTCGTAAAATCTATGTTTCTCTTCAAACCAGATATTATTCGTCTTTCTCTTAATAGCAATGTGTTTTAAAATATTTAAATCTCCTTTCTTAAAACTTTAGTTTATAAGGTATAATTTGACATAGAAAGGACATATCGATCGTTTGTCTATCGCTAGAAATCCATATCGTTTTAAATTTTGACAAACAAATCAGTGAACAAAATTATTCTGAGTTCAATTTGGTAAAAGGCGACATTCATTGATACTTTTCCAAGGTATGTTTGTGACCTAATGCTAAGTATATCAAATTACAACAAATGTCTTCAGAAAAGTTGAAGTTTGTTTCATAACAAACATTGAAGTCAACTTCAATGTATAAGTCAAACTGAATATATTGTGTCTGTACTTTAAATGTCTGAAATATGATCAGCATAAAACAAACTTCATGTACATATATATTACTTAATCAATTACATGTCATTTTTTATCAACTGGATTGTTCACAGTCCAGCATCTTATTCTTGAGAAGTCTTTATTTTCTCTGCCTGTGTAAAATAGAATTGATATTTTGATAATGTCAGTTAATTTAACATTAAAATGCTATTAAATGTGATCAATACCTTCATTATTATTCATTACATACAACATAGAAATGCAGATTACAGAAGTAGACTTGGAACAGCTTACTCTAACCAATTTGATACGATACATATGAGAGCTATTTCAAGAAGTAACATTGAAAATTGTTTTCTAGTAGAATAATTTTGCGGACATTGATGGTATTGATTACGGTTTTACAAATGTCTTAATTTGAATAAATTAAATTTCGTTTTCCCCTCTGAATAATTCACC
Source organism: Ruditapes philippinarum (assembly GCF_026571515.1). Lineage (NCBI taxonomy): Eukaryota > Metazoa > Mollusca > Bivalvia > Venerida > Veneridae > Ruditapes > Ruditapes philippinarum. Next base: position 89,822 of record NW_026862010.1, on the reverse strand, counting down.
AATAAGATTTACATGCCATCAGTACAAAAAAGTATAAAAATGTTATGAAGCGTAATATCTTGCAACACTCATTACAAATTAGCAAAGCTAATGTTTAGAATAGCAATAAATTAATCGGTAAAAGCTGCATGATACCAGTTTTTTTTATTTAAGATTTTCTTAAAGCAATTTGAATGGCGATAAGGTCATCGCCATTTCCTCTTGCATCAATCAAAACACCGCGACGATTCTTCATAATCACCTCAGAGTTGATGCTGACTGAAATTAGTGCTATGACGCGACTTTTGATGTAAAACAAAAACGAAAGAAGTTAACTTTGTATAATGAATAACGATGACATCCGAAAACGTAAAGATATTTTGGTTGATTAATATTAACTATTTTTCGTCAATCTGATTGAAATTTGAAAAAAGTAAACACTGACATGCGAATGCAACCAAACGGAATTTAGACAAGCTCATGTCAACACGTTAAATTTCTTCCGGTCAAAAAAAGTAAACAAAAATGTAAAAAAACTAGTTTATAAGATAGAAATCCAATGCCAATTTAGTACAGAAAGCTCATGGATGTAGATACTAACACTCAGAAAGCTGTCAACAAACAGGAGACTAAGAAGTATCGAGTGAAATCAATCAATAATAAAAAGCGAAAACAAATTACCTCCCCTGAGAATTCGAAATTAGACAAGAAGTCTAGACATTATTCCAATTCCGACACTAAATACCAATTTGATAGTGAAAGTGAATGGTCTGAATGGTCTGAAATTGAATTAGAAAATCCGGAGGTTAGTTCCATTGGAAGCCCTGAAAAAAATATAACATTTGTAAACAAACCTGAACCAAAAATAAACATGGCAAATGTTTCTGAGATTCATAATACTAGTATGAATACCACTCTCGAAGGAGAATTACACTCACAGTCGCAAAACATTATAGGATCTCAGCTCAACCAGCCACATCACCAACTACTTTTTAATCACACTCAAGTGCCAATGTATATGTCATCCCCTGCACATTTAGCCCACAATATACAACAACCTATTCAATCAGTCTTGACTGAAATAGATATCCAGAGAATCACAACTAGTCTTAAGATGTCCTTGAGTGAGCAAATTGAGGGTATGGTTAAAGCTGAAGTAAGCAAACAAATCATTGAACATGTTGCACCACTTCAGATACAGATATTGCATCTTCAGCAGAAAGTTGATCAACTTGAAACTGAACAAGACAACAACAATCAATACAGTAGAAAATTGTGTGTGCTGATAGGAAATATTCCAGAAGCAAAAGATGGAAAAGATGAGGATACTGAACAGTTAGTTATGAATGTTGCAGAGGAAGCTGAGGCAAACATATCAAGGCATGACATTGAAAATTCTCACAGAATGCTTAGAAGGAAAGACAATGGCAGGCCTAGAGATGTTATAGTAAAATTTACAAATTACAAAGCAAAGAAGGAATTCATGAAGGGCAGAAAGAAGCTTAGAGATAATAATAGTTCCTATTACATTAATGAACAACTAACAGCCAGAAGGAGAGAAATTGCATACCAATGTAGACAACTGAAGAAAAATGGTAATTCAAAAGTAACTGAAACATGGAGCTATGATGGAAATATATACATAAAATGTGGTGAAAGAGGTCCTAAAATCAGGATCATCAGTCTTCAAGATTTAGTACAATATGGATACATCCCACCCCCATCTGTGTAATGGTTCCTTTGACAGTATTACAAATAAAAAGTGCCTAGTTCTATATAAGTATTTGTCATAAGACTACAAAATCTATAACAAAATCTAAGTACTAAAACATTTACTTATGTTATAAGTATCATAATGCTTGCCTGCATGTTCATTCTTTTGTGAATCTAAGCAGTGATAATTGCAATGTAACTCACTTACATATATACCATACAAAAGTATTTACATATTGTTTTGCTTATATGAAATTTGTAGATTTAAACTTAAATTATAAACAGATTTGCAAAAAAGTATTGAAATTTATATTCAAATTGCTGGCTTAAATGTCAATAATTATCAAAACTATTTGTCACTAGAACTACCCATTATATTGAAACACTTATATGAATATATACACATGTTTTGTGTCTATTTATATCTTTTCTGCAATCTGCAATTCATTGGGAAATAGTTTAAATTGTTCATTTTGTATAAGTGAGATATATCTGTAAACATTTTGCTGTAATTTACTTCTATAATTATCAATCATGAAACACCTGTTTTCAAATATTTTTCCCTCTTCTATGAACAGTTCAATAACTTTTTAAAATTAATATAAAGAAATATTGTAAAATAATTAAATGTACATTAATCTACATTTTACAAGTCTAAATCTAAAAGATACTTATAAGCAATTCATTTTGATTAAAGAAATTGCAATGTCTATAATTGTCTTTGATGATGATATTGATTGTCTCTTTGGTGATGATAATGTTAAAATGTTCATAGCTGTCTTTGATGATGATAATATCAAAATGCTTATAATTGTCTTTGATGATGATAATGTTATATATTCATTACTGTCTTTGATGATGATAATGTTTAAATGCTTATAATTGTCTTTGAAGATGATAATGTTAAAATGCTCATATTTGTCTTTGATCATGATAATATTAAATGTTCATTATTGTCTTTGATAATGATAATATTAAAATGCTCATAATTGTCTTTGATAATGATAATGTTAAAATGTTCATTATTGTCTTTGATGATGATAATGTTAAAATACTCATACTTGTCTTTGATGATGATAATGTTAAAAAGCTCATAATTGTTTTTGATGATGATAATTTTAAAATGCTAATAATTGTCTTTGATGATGATAATTTTAAAAGTTCATTATTGTCTTTGATAATGAAAATATTAAAATGTTTCAGACTTGTCCTTGATGCATGATATATTCTTCTTAGTACAATTTATAGCAAGTAGCCTTAACCTATTTTTAATGCACAATTTAGGAGTATTTTAAAGCATAAGTATGCTATTTTGTCCACTAGTGTCAGTTCTAAAATTTACCATTTAAATGTACAATTAACTTTCAGTTATAATCATCCCATGGTATTGCCATATTATCAAATGTAGATACATTTGGCTTTATTGTTAAAATGATTCTTGGCAATGAAATTGAGGAAAACTATTCTTGTCAACTTATCTTGACAATGTAGATTACATTTGGCTTGATTGTTAAAATGATTCTTGGCAATGAAATTTAGGAAAACTATTCTTGTCAACTTATCTTGACAAGCCATTCAACTGAAATTACAATTTTACATTTTGCCCTAATATTTGTTAGTTTAACTTGTTCTTACTTGTAGCTTTGTTGATTGAAACTGTCACTCTTCTCTTCTGATGATCATTAAGCTGCTCTGTCATAATTATGTTGACCAACAAAGTCACTCTGTCAGTTGATAAATATTCTTGAAATTCTCAGAGAAATAATTATTAATATATTACTACAATATTTTTTATAAGTTTATATGTATAAGCTTGTCTTTAAACTAAGATGTTTAAATCCTTTAATCATAGAATACCATACAAGACTTACATAAAAGATGCAGGTTTTTTGAATCAAGAAATATTCTTCAATTTCTTTTGTGCTTCTGCAAATGTCAAACATACTAAATAATATACTTATCAAAATATGTTACCTACATCTATCTTGTATGAAAAAATCAACATCTTAATATATATAGCACATAATTTTACTTATTAATAAATGTTTTTCAATCACTTAAAGCTTACATGAAACTTTGTGTTGTCTTAAGGTGGAAGGTAATTTCCTCATACTTCCTAAGTCATTGAACTGAAATTGCAATCATTCATTTTGTCCTAATATGTGCTTATTCAAATTGTACTTACTTGCAGCAATTTTGCTAAAAATTGTCAATCTTCCCTTTGCTAGTCAACAAAACTGCTCTTACAGTGATTACATATTGTTGATTTTCTCTATAAAAAATCAAATAAACAAAATTATTATCAAAACATCATCTTTAATCAGATATGTATATGATTTGTATGTGAATCTTTGTCTTTAATAACCTTGGACAATGTAACTTCTTAGTACAATATTTGCCTAAATATGATAATGCAATGTTTTCATGATTGACTTGTTATATCAAAATCAATTTTTATGAAAATGACAATGTATCATTATTTTGCTCACTTTTGAACAATTTCACTATTATTTGCAAATGCTGCAATCTGAAAGTTTAAAATTTCTTTTATACTTGCCTTGTCTGAAAGTCTAAATCATTTTACCTGTGTCATTGTTTATTTGTTGACTTGTCTTCATAGCTCCTCTTCCAGCTAATTATCAGTTTATGCACATTCTCAAACTTCCTAGCTGAAATTATCATCATTCAATTACTATTATTATTATGAAATAACAGAATGTAAATGCCTACATGTTTGCCACCTTAATAACAGAATACCTATTATAAATAAAGGAAATATGTAGCTTACATATATCATAAGTTAGACAATTATTTATTTAGATAAAATTATTTATTAATAACTTATACCTAAAATACTAAAATAAAATACTGAAATTATCATCATGTAAATACTACTATTATAATTATTATCATTATTATTACTACTATTATTATTATTATTATTAAATAACAAAATGTTAATGCTTACATGTTTGCCATATAAATACAGAATACCTCTTACAAAATAAGGATATATGTACCAACTTGTATCATAAGTTATACCTATACATATTTAGATAATGTTTATTTTTATATCTCAAATACTTATACCTATTTTACTAACTCAATTTATGAAAAATAAAATAAAAAGATCAAATGAAAAAGTTCCTAAAAAGCTTTCAATTTAAAACAGTATGAAATCAATCAAAATTGTACAGATATGCTTAACAATAATCTACTTTAATGAATTTCGTCTTATGATATTGGATAACCCTATCTTATCATTCATTTATAAATTAAAAATGCAAACCTTTTTAGTTACTCTTCTCTTTAACTCTTTTCTCTATTCTGTCAATGGCAAAGTCTTTCTCTTGTCATATTTCTTGGGTCTTTTTCAGGTCGAAGCTTTCTCACTCGAACATACATTCAACCCTGACATCACATAATGAATATTGACCTTTCTACCTATCGAGTGAGAGTGGGTTTATTTGGTCCATATCAATTACGTTCTTCTGGCTGTAAATTGCTATCTTGTTTTGATCTTATCGTTTGGTTAGCTATGCTCTTAGTAATGGCAGGTGACGTTCACAAAAATCCAGGTCCTGCAGATATACCTAACACCCCCGATATAACAAACACTCAAAACGCATTCATATCACATCTTACAGTGGTCCACTACAATATTCAGAGCATATCAAAAAAGACTGACATTATCTATACTGAACTTAACCACTTTGACATCCTTGCTTTTACAGAAATATGGCTCGACCAATCTACATCTACAGATGAACTCTTTTTTCATAATTATCATACACCTTTCAGAAAGGTCCGTAGTTTCGATAGACATTGTGGAATATAAGCATACGTAAAATAATCCCTTACAACTTCTCGTCGCAATGACCTTGAACCCATTGGTATTGAGTGTATTTGGATAGAAGTCCGAATCAAAAAACAAGCCTCTTCTCTTTGGCGTATTTTATCGCCCTCCCAATTCTCATGCATCTGTCTTATCGAAAATTGATGAATCTATAAGTCTGGCTTTTGATTCTGGTATAAAAGACATAATCATCACAGGCGATTTCAACCTGGACTATTGCAAACCTCAGACAAAGAAAAAAATAGAAGATTTTTCAATTAAATTTGGCCTGACCCAAGTCATTTGTGAGCCTACACACTTCACAGAGCATTCTCAATCTCTCATTGATCTTTTCCTTGTTTCGTCAAGTGATCTTGTGTCTGTTAGTGGAGTAGGTGAGCCCTTTCTTGATCAAAATATTCGCTATCATTGTCCAGTCTATTGCTGCCTTCGATATGAAAAAGGACAATCCAATACCTTCAGACGCAAGATATGGAACTATGCTTCCGGTGATTTTCACTCTCTCCGTAGAAAAGTTTTGGACTATAACTGGCATACTTGCTTTAATCAGAACATTGATATTTACACTACAAACTTTACAAATGCACTTCATACTCTCTGTGAATCATGTATTCCCTCTAAATCAGTCACTATTAGAACATCGCAACCAGCTTGGATACACAATGACATTCGTAAAGCAATAAGACACAGAAAACAAGCATATGATAAAGCTAAACGAACAAACTTACAATAATATTGGACCGCATATAAACAATCTCGCAAAAAAACCATAACTCTTGTGCGCAATGCAAAGAAGACACATTTTAACAAATTAGCACAACAATTAAAAAACCCAGACATCTCCACCTCAAACTTTTGGACAGTAATCAAACAATTCATAAAACCAAACAAAACATCCAAAGAAATTCCAGCACTAAAACATAATGATCAAATATTTGAAACAAACACTGATAAGGCGAACGCACTAAATCATTTCTTCCAAGCGCAAACTCAACTAAATGAAGCCAACAACCAACTACCAAACACTTGTGTTAATCCAGTAGCTCCGAAACTACATTTTCTAACAATAACTCCGACCGAAGTAACTGATGCACTTCTACTTCTGAAAGCCGGCAAAGCCACAGGTCCAGACAAAATCAACAACTTTGTTTTGAAACAACTATCTGTCGAACTATCTACTCCTCTGTGTAATCTTTTCAACTATTCAATACAGTCAGGGAGAGTTCCCACAGAGTGGAAGATTGCTCAAGTCTGTGCTATCCATAAGAAAAATGACCCACAAGATATTAGTAATTACAGACCGATCTCTTTACTTAGCGCCCTCAATAAAGTTCTTGAGCGTATCCTACACAAACACATCTTCAACTTTTATCATGAACATCACTTTTTCTCTACCTTGCAATCTGGTTTCATGCCTAACGACTCTACTGTCAATCAACTAACTTCCATTTATCATTCCTTCTGTCAAGCCCTAGATGATGGGAAAGAAGTCAGGGCTGTTTTCTGTGACATATCAAAAGCCTTTGACAGGGTGTGGCACCGTGGTCTTCTCTTTAAATTACATCAAAGTGGTATTTCCGGGCAAATCCTTACGCGGTTTGAAAGTTATCTTTCAGACAGAAAACAGTTTGTTGTTGTCTCTGGTACTTCCTCTGATACTGTAACCATCTCAGCTGGTGTTCCTCAAGGTTCCATTCTTGGACCGCTTTTGTTTCTAGTGTACATCAATGACATTGTAACCAGTATCTCATTACCCATACGTCTTTTTGCTGATGATACAACTTTGTATATCATTGTCGAAAATCCAGTTACTGCTGCTGAACAACTCAACATAGATCTTCAAAACATCAATGCCTGGGCACATCAATGGCTTGTTTCCTTCAATCCCTCCAAAACTGAGACCCTTATAATCACACGAAAACAAAATAAAGCAGTTCATCCACCTGTTATTTTCAATAATACAATTGTATCAAACGTTCATATTCACAAACACTTAGGTTTAACTTTTTCAGAAAATGGCTCCTGGTCAAACCACATTCAAGACATCAAAAACAAAGCGTGGCAGCGTATAAATATTCTTAGAACCTTCAAATTTACCCTTGACAGAAAATCTATCGAAATAATATATATTTCCTTTATACGTCCAATCCTTGAATATGCTGACACTGTATGGGACAACATTACAAAAGGCGAACAAGAAGACATTGAACGAATCCAATTAGAAGCCGCTCGAATCATTTCCGGTGCTACTCAACTTGTTTCTCTTTCTAAACTATATCAAGAAACTGCATTAGAACCACTCCAAACCAGAAGGACTAAGCACAAACTCATTCTTTTCTATAAAATGGTAAACTCTCTCGTTCCTCCATATCTCTCAAATCTTGTTCCAACATCAGTTGGTAGTGAAACTCCTTATGGGCTTCGCAATTCTGAAAATATCAGAAACGTCCACTGTAAGTCTCAGCTATTTTCCAATTCTTTCCTTCCATCAACTATTAACGCTTGGAATAATTTAGCACCCGACGTCCGAAACTCATCCACTTTATCATCTTTCAAACATGCTTTAAATAGAGACATAAAAAAAGTTCCATCTTACTATTATACTGGAAGCAGAGAAGTGTCTATCCAACATGCTAGATTACGAATGCATTGCAGTTCTCTTAAAGAACATCTTTTTTCTAAAAATATCATTGAAAGCCCATTGTGCACTTGTGGAGAAATTGAAGACACAAAACACTTTCTTCTTGCATGTCCAATTTATACTAATCAAAGAACAACCATGTTAAACAACCTCAGCAATATCACACCAATCACTGAAAACATTCTCCTGTTTGGAAATGAATCTCTTGACTCGGACAAAAACGAAACTATTTTTAAACATGTGCAAGGCTTTATAACACATACACAAAGATTTAAGCGCTAATTAAAACCCACTATCGCTTCGTCCCTGAAAAAGACCCACACATCTCAAATCTTTCTTCCCCTCCTAACTTTACTTCATGGACTTTCCTTACCTTTATTTTCTCTCTTTGATAATTACTAAACTTAAAATGTTTTAAAAATCAAAACATTTTTCTTTTTGATTTTTTTGTCTGTTTTATCTGTTTTTCTCTTTATTTAAAACCAGGTCTACCCTTTCGTTTATTTATTTTGTTCCGGTTCAAAAATGTTTCAAATGAAGTAATATCGTCAGTTTGCAGATTCTTATGACAGACAGAAGCGAGGCTTAGTATAAGCTACAAAGCTTTATCCTCTATTCTGTATGCTATACTAACACAATGATTGTTTTAATTATATTTCTATTTGTTATTACTAGATTGTGTAATATTGTATAACATGTGTGTAAATCTATTTGGAAAATAAATAGCGGAAATGATATTCAAACAACGAATAAACTGTGCCGCTTATTTCGATGTTTCTATACTTTTTCGAGTAAAGTTGTCTGCAATTTTATTACAATGTTAACATTCTTTTACAATGTTTGTATCATATTCCATTCTAATTACTTTCTCATTAACATCCCTAAATCGTCTGCATATCAATTACGAATATAGAAATAATATCGGTATAAGCGATGTTATCGGCTATCTATTACAGGTTTGGAGTTTTGATGTGCACAAATTAGCCATGAAATCCGTAAATCTAATTAGTTAATTTCTAGACATCAAAACAACAAATAAGCGATGAACACCGCTCAGATAAAAAAATGAAAGGGGAGATTTTACGCTTCTTATTTAACGAAGGATGTCGATGTTCTTATTTCGCTGCCCTATTTTGCACCCTAAGCTGTAACTTTGATAAAACGCGATAGAAACAATAAGAAACTAGTTGGTTTGTTTATACATGTATAGTATGTTTTGTTCTTCCAGTATGGTTTGTCATTTTATCAGGGATTCAATAAGTGCTTTCACCGGCGCTAGTTATTCCTTCTAATTGTCTACGTGCGGCATGTAATGGATCAGGTAATATTTTAGCAAGACTTAATTTGAAAGAACGGGAACATTGTATTATTATATTGATATTTCTCATTAAATTTCGATTATTTCGTTTCAAAATTATTCTGGTATAACAACCAATGCATCGCAAATTACATTATGTTGTTGAATTTGTATCAATCATATATATGTTTACATTTCGTCGCCCTAATTCCATAATGATGTAAGTCGTATTTTTACCATTTTGAGAAAATCGACTTCAAAGTTTTAACAGGCTATATCTTCACACTTACTCAACCAATTTTAATATAAAATATATCATAGTGTGCAGAATTATTTTAACTTTTACACTTTTAATTACGAAGAAGTTCCTGTAGATAGTTTTTAAAAAAATCAAAATAAAAAAAATGAAAAATCACTGAAAAATATATTTTATTGACAAAAATACAAGAACCAGAATGCTGTAATAAGTTACAGCAACGTGACCCTAAAATATCATTCATTTAGGAGTTACAACAGTGTGAAATAATGACTATTTTACTGTTTTATACTGAAATTATATTAAATTTAGACGTAACTAGAAATTGAATGCTTTAACGCATAGTCTGGATCCACATTTATTTAGGCACCACAGAGCATGTAATGTGATCAGGATCAAAACAGTAAATTTAGTCTTAAAAGTCAATAATAGAAATCCAGACAATGCGGTGAAGTGTGAATAGCCACGAACAGGCATTTTAAGGTTGAAATTGAACTCGGGCTTCATCTTATGACCATTTACATGAAATAGTGAGCCTTGCAAATGAACGAAAAAAATAAAATATTACTGATTTTGTAAATGTATCACATTGCGTTAAACAAAACGAAATCAAAATTTAGAAACATCGTCATTATATTGATATTTACCACATTAAAAAGCAAAACTTTTATCATATGATATGCTATTTTCACATTAACACTGTACACTATAAAATATTTTGAATTCAGATTTACTTTTGGTTTCGTTTATTATATCATTAATTCATTCCAAATTCAATTTTGAATACCTTTTACTTGCAGACAAACAGCATGTTGAACACAATTTGACTTACAAAACACACAAAAATGTTTGAAAGATGTAACTGCTTAAACTTTGAAAAACAACATCAACAATGAGTTCCTTTCTCTGTAACATGAAAAAGAATAAACCTATGTATGTTTCTTTTCTAAGAACAGCATTACTTAATGTTTTGTTTAAAAAAAAATGAAAAATATGAAACTCAACTCAAAGCTCACATATTTTCAAAGATGCTACAGATCTGGATATGGTGTTTCAATGAACTACTGTACTTACCACATGTATTTATATATCAAGTGGCATACAACTTCTTTACATACAATAACACTTAAGTATACGTTTGCTTTTAATGTTTTTAACTGAACTGTTTACATCAATAACTCATTCGTATAAAAGCAATGCTCAATATCTAAGAGTTTCAGTCAAATATTAATTCTATTTTACTTCAACAAACGTTTGATGAAACAAATATGACAATTTAAAGATTCCTTAATGTTTTATATGGTCTTAAGACTTTGTAACATTTTTTCACAAAATCATCTAATTAAGAAAACTATTTTTTTTTCTTTTTAAAAAATAGTTTTGGTAATGGATAATTTTCAGTTCAAAGGTTCAAATCACTTGATAATTACAGGTAGTATTACCTTACGAGTTGGAAGTAGATGTACAAGAATTATTTTTAACTTAGAAACTTAGATTAATTTTGCTTTGCATGTTCCAATTACATACGAAATTTTAGCATAAGATTGAAAATGATTATGTTGGCAAAAAGGTATAGACTGACACCCTATTGATTTGTGCAAAATAGCTGAGTAGGTCAACAGGGTGGCATTCTGTTTAATAAGTATTTGTTGTGCAAATGACGACTCTTCTTCAACGCTAAATGGTGCATCTGAGACAACTCTCAGCTTTTAAACTTTTGTTATAGGGATATTGTCAACTCTAACCCACCATGTAGTCTTTGACGTTTGGACGTACTGTTTTAAGAACACAAACGAGTGATGTAGGACTGAACACTTCTGCCATTTTAAAAGTGTTTTGTCTTTCTTTCTATATGACAGTGGGTATTGTTAACCACTCTGGATTGCATAATGCCTTGGACAGCAAAACTTTTGATATTTTTGTGATCGTTATATGAAAGTGCAGAACATGATTAACCTAATTTAACATCAGTTATGAGTGGTAAAGTTATATGTGTAAATTTCATTCGAATCACTTAGCACCAGTACGGTAATTTGTCTTATATAGTTAAAGAAAAACATTGTACAAAATGTAACAATGGCAGTAGTATGTTTCTATTTGATGAGTTTTGTTTGTAAGTTAAAAGTATAAACAATCTTATGCAAAACCTGATTGTCCGTATTTAATGGTAACATTGATCAATCAATCATATAATCAATCACATATCAAGTTATTAACAGCTGATACTTGTGAATATTGAAAGTTTGTATCAATTTATCCGATTTCCATGCTATCCGAATTTCATAACACAGCATGGTGCTTTGAATTTAGCTCAAGGGTTAAGAGTAGTTATTATTTCTTTTTAAGGTTTGAAACAGTTCAATAAAATATTAATCTATAGATAATTAGATAACATCTAAAGCAAAACACTTACATGTTATCAAGAAATATAAAACGTAAAATGTCATTCCTGATACCTTGAAAAATCTGCCATTTTGTCAAAACAGCATCACGTGACTAGAATCTTAACAAACTATTGGTTCAGAAGTTACGATATTATGGACTGTATTTTTATCACAATTTTTGGACTTACAGCACTCTGACCCATTCAATATATTGTTACAGGCAAGAACCAGAGTGATGTTGTTCTTACCATTAGATAGAGAAAAAAATTACGAACATTTTGATACCAAACACTCATTTTTTTCAAAATTGGAGTTACGACACTCTGGAATTAGGGCGACGATTTACAAACATCTAAATTTTGCTGTAAGAAGCAAACTTTTAAATACCATTACCGTAGATATATAGATTTTTCGTCACCACATACAATTACTCCAATCGCGTCGGTAAAAAGGATAAGATTGCGTAAATAACTCAGTGAAAGCAATGAAATTCCTTGAATGATCCGAATTCTCGTGCTAACACACAACTACGAAAAGCCAATATTTCTCAAATGTTGAATAACTATATTTACATTCTAATTCGCTTCCCAGAAACGGAAATGAATAATTCATCCACTTTCAAAATAATTCAGAAATGATATAATACCAGCAATACATGATTAGATTATTGCACGGCTTTTTCATGTAAAGCAATGGAAGTCAATTGAAACTTTTATATAGTGATACTTTTTCTTAAGTCTAAAACAAAGTTGTTACATTTATATCCATTTGTTACCAAACCACATATAAAAGCAAAGCAATTAAATTCCAATTTCTTAAGAGACATACAATAAACTTGGTTGACTGCCTAATATATTAAGAGAACATCGCCATCTCACATGACATTTTAGAAATTTTACCAGATATACCAAACTTGGCGCAGCTGTGGCACCGCCTGAATATAAACTAGGTTAACAAAACTTACTTTTTGTTCAAACCAATGTTACATAACACTTCCTGATACATTGGTATAACAAGCTATTGCTAATAATACGAGGGCTGTTCAAAAAGTAATAGGACTGCCGCTCTACTATTCACATTTTAATTTCACGTACACAATTGTACATGAGACAAATTTCGGTACATTTCCTCTAGAAACAGTGAAATACTCAATGCAATATGTAAACAGATAACAATTATATAAAAATTAACGAGGGTTCGCGCCTCGGCATACGTTAACAAAAAAAAAAATACAAAATGTAACAAGCGTCATTCTTTCTGAAAGTATCCTCCCTAGTGCTCTATGTAAGATTAATGGCTTTTTTATATCTTTCATCCTTGCTTTCTTTACAGAAATCAAGATAAAGAGATAATTTTTCTTTTAATAAATTAATGTAAAAACTAAAAACAACACATTCTACCAACTTTAATATTCTTCTGTAAAAATGAAAATCAACATAAATATAAAACGACGTCACACCCATTCAGAACGTCAAAGTAAGTTACATTAAGCATACATTAATATAAATACAGATCAAAGTCACATTATGCATTATATAAAAAAAGCATTTTATATTTGTAATAAAGAAAATTTGTAATAAAACCCAACATATTTACATGTACGATAATTAGGGAAAGGAATGTAATTAAATAATAGTATGCCTTTATGCAAAAGTCACTTTAAAAAGCAAAACAAAACCAAACAATAAAAATATAAAAAATATACACATATAAAAGATAAAAGTAATTTGAAACTAATAAAAAGCAAAGTAATATTAAAGGCAATTAATTAAAGTTTAGAAAGAAAAGCAAAATATAAAAATGTTAAAAGATGAAAAATATATAATACGATGATGGAGAGTATAATACATTACTTCTATGGGATTAGATTATCAAGGTTACTAATCCATCATGTCGCTTTTAATAGTCTATTCATGTTGTTATGTACACTATCAATGGCGAAAATAACAAACGAATAGATTCAATGGAAAGCCTTTTACTGTTAACATGAACAATCACATTACTAGAATGAGTAGAATCGCTGAAATCGTGTTTATCAGACTTGTCGCTGTTTATTCTTTTCGACACTTGAAAAGACAAATAACACCAAGCGTAGTTATCAGTCTGTATCAACACGAGGTGTATATTTAGAGGAATTGGTAAAACTACTGTATTCATTAGTTTCAAAAATAGTGGCACAATGCGTATGACATTGAATCTTTCATACAACAATTTCACGGTAATGACCTATTTTTCCTGTACACATTTTGTAAGTGTAACATAAATTTTCAGGTTGTGAGACAGGGCTGCGGCCGAAAACAATCTTGATGTCAAGAACGAGACATTTGTGACAAGAATTTTCTTTTGTTAAAAATTGTGATAACAAAAAGGTTTGAAAATATTAATAATCAAGAAAACTGAGACTAAACTAAACAGTTTTTGAGAAATAAATCATTCGACAAGACAGAAAAAGTTATATTATATGTGCAATAACTATACAATTTTTATTTTAAAAAAAGACATTCAGTACTCTCTTCGGTTGAATAATTATGCTTCCAGACGGAATGAAAAAGAGCCATTTTAAGTGTGCATATTACTTTTGCATTGTAAATTATTCATGGTAATATTTTCATAATAGTTTTTTTATGAATTATCTAATGAAGAATTTTTAATGAAAATATCCAAAAACAACCAGAATGACATATTCTTAATGCTTTATTAGAGAAATTAAATCACTACTAAAAATAGTGCTTGTTCACTTGAATATTCCTACAGTTTTCAATAATCTTTGAAAGTTTGTATTAGGTAATTCGTTTCTCACAGTCTTTGCAACATTTGTTACAATGATGTCTCTAACATACGAGGTGAAAGTAAAAGAAATGCTACCTTTTACGGCGCATTTTGTATATTTAATAAATTTATAATCATAGATATGCTTAGGTAAGTATGAGGATAAACCTTTCTTTAATGATAATAATGGAGACCAAAAACACAGGGTTATTTGAAGCACTTTTTTTCGTTTTTTATTTATAAGCACACACATTGACAAAATATTCTTTCTTCATTAACCGATATCCTCATGAGTAAAGCTTCGAAAACCTACTATTTTTATAAAGAATACAAAACGAGAATTTAATGTCAGTTTGTTACTATAGCATTATCAAAATATTGATAGAAAATGTGCTAGCTAAACAAAATAGGGGTTTTCCTGTCTACAAGTTCCTACTGTTTTTTTTTTGTTTGAGCATAGGATTAAACCTTAACGTTATGTCTGAAACAATGTCAATTATTTCCTTTCAGGTCATAACAAATACTTAAAGGCCATCTATTATTTAATTTACAATACTTAAAAACATCTAAAACAATATATTTGCCTGTTTCATCTTTCTTATTCCTAGTCGTCTACAATGTGCACGTTTGCCAAAAAGTATATGTAAATATCGATAAAAACATGGGAAATGTATCTTTTAGGTATCTTACATATTAATATTTCTTACATAAAACGTACTGATAGAGTTCTAAGTAATTTTATTAAGACCATTTATGTGTAGTATGATAAGACTGTGTTTTAGAACAATATATCATACATGTATATAAATATGATATTTCGGATTATGTATCTCGCACTTTTTGTGATAGGCACTATTTGTGTAGAAATATAATTATCATTACCAACATTTAGTATATTTCAGTTCTTTCAAGATGTCAAAATTCCTTTCCATTTTTTAAATAAATCATTACATTTACTAATTTAATTTATTTACATGATACATTTTTTAATTTGGGAATTAATGATGATACACCTAAAACATCATTAGATTGAGGCATTCTTCTCATTATTATTCAAAGCATTCAAGATAAAGGGCGGGGCATTAATTAAGCTTACCTTACTCTTATTATTGTTGGACGGACATGATAACTTATACAAATGAGAGCTTTACCAAGAAGAAAATTAGAATTGTTTCTCTTCTTTTATTTGTTGCAAGACAGACCATGATTCAGATTATCTTTATTTAAACAAAATTCTCCATAAATGAATTCCACTTCAAAAATGTGCTATTGAATTAATCAATTAAGGTTTTTATGATTTGCATGTCATGTTTTCAGGACGCTGACCTTCATGAAGTGTTATACAGAACACATGCATTGCCTTAATTTTAACAAAGTATTGAAGCAATTATTTAGAATATAAATCAATAAATCAGTAATAATATGGTATAA
This sequence comes from Ruditapes philippinarum, assembly GCF_026571515.1. Taxonomy (NCBI): domain Eukaryota; kingdom Metazoa; phylum Mollusca; class Bivalvia; order Venerida; family Veneridae; genus Ruditapes; species Ruditapes philippinarum. Next base: position 73,496 of record NW_026862010.1, on the reverse strand, counting down.
ATCGTTCATATATCAGCACATTGCGACGGGAACATAAATAAGCTTATGTTATCCATAATATTAATACACTCAAAAGTACACAATATACTATATCTTTTATCAAACTACATGTACTTAAATATAATGACTGAAAACAAATATTTTGGGAAATGACTTTTTCAACAACAATTATCTTTAATATAATTATCATACGACTTCATCTAAAACATATAATTACCTTTACAATAAATAAGTTTACATTTACGTTGAGCTTTCGTTTAGTTAAACTAATTTAAATCGCTTCCATTGCCTAACTATCATGCACAGTCTCTGAGAAAGATATTCAACCTTAGCTTTTATGTACACGGACACAATTTTAAATACGAAATCGTTAAAGAGCAAATAGCTTCCTGACTACTTGTATTCCCTATCTTTTACAAACACACGGAATTTTCGCACTAACTTTAAACTTTTCTTTCATACAAACTAAGAAAACACAAGGTGCAATTAAATCATGTACCTTAGATAAAAAACTTCAAACCGACTTGTGGCCTTATTGGCAAAATAAAGAAGCAATACTTGTGTACAACAGACACAGCATAAAAGATTTCTTGCAGCTTAAATCTTTATCGATCATATTAAATATTCTAGATCTGGCGAGAAAAGTTTGAAAACTTCATGATATTCATATAGAACGTAGAAGTACGTCGTCAAGTATAATACAAAGTTTTTATGTATGAATAGGATATGATGTCGCTTTCCTTGAAAATGAGGAATTGAAATATTGAAGAATGAACTAAATTATTATAATAAAGAACATATTATTGATACGTGTTTATATAAAAAATATACGTACTAATTTGATAAAGTAGTCTTAATTATACATTGCTGAACATTCAATCATTACACATTTCTATATTTTAGTGTAACAACTATAAACATGTAAACTTCTATTATGTAAATAATCAAATTTTATAATATCTTATTTTTTACATATAGAAAAGCATACTGTAATGTAATAAACAATTTTTTTTATCATGTCCATGTTTAATGTTTTCCCTTGCGTACAGTTGACTGCAATTCAGACATTATTTACTGTTGATATATCATCAAACAATTTGAAAACAAATGAGTTTAAGCTTCACATAAATCTCTATAAATCCTTCAGTTTTCTAAGCAGCAGAAACACTTGTTCAACGCTTCAGTGTTGTTATATTTATTTGATCCTGCGAGATCATTGTTCCAGCACATCTAAGTGTTAAAAAATGAGTACCGCTCAAACCGGTGCAAGGAGGCATGAGGGATGTTGCATTTATCATTATCCCTCATGAGCAGACTCAATCAAACCGAGTCTGCAGTTTTCATGGAATTTTGTTGTTATTAATGCTTCCGATATATCACTTTATCCAGATGTCTTAAAAACTGAAACCTATTTGATACTGTTGGTAGGTAAATAAAAATACCAAATCAGACTTTTAAAAACAACCAACACAGAAAGGAACGACTTGTCCTGTTATTTGACACTCATCTGGTGAATCATAATCTATTATGGAGAATAATAGGAATAAACGTTGCTAGAAAAATATTTAAAATAAAAACAAATATTCATTCATTTTCCCCAGAAAATAATGTGATTATTTACTTGATATATTCATCACATACTATAAACGCAATAACAACTGCAGCCAGCATCTTTATAATTTGAAAAAAGACATAAAATATTATTTGATATATTCTCGAAATTAAAAAGATACAGGATGGTATCATTAATCTTATTATATTTCCCGCAGAGAAAAGGGAATTCCATTATCTTCATATTTACTAAGAATATATGAATATATAGATTCAAAGTATGTGAAGTTAAACAAACATTCGCGGTTCGACATATGAAGCAACACATTCAGATAAACCTTTGTAAAAATATAATTGTTATGATGGCTAGACATTTAAGCACGTTCCATATTTAGCACAAAACTCAGACATTAGATGCTTAATATAAACTGTGGCACATTCAGCATAACAGTTTAAGACAATGCATATAAGTTTATGAAACGCCGAATAAAATGACAGCAAGACTGTTGTGATGAATGTTGCTTGCACTAGAATGTGTGTCAGAAAACATTCCAAGTTTACTATATAAAGGATTGTAAAATGTTATGCTAAAATCTTGAGTTAGAATCCAGCATAACATTTGAAATCTATTATAAGAGTAAATGTATATAGGAAAATTGTTAACGTTGTCTTCAAGTGTCTTTCTACAAGAAAACAAAAGGCTATTCTATACTTTTTATGTTCTGTTTAACGGCCGATCAACACATCATATGGCGCCGAAACAGGAGGGATGATTTTAGCTAACCTGTGGTTTTACAAGCATATAGCAACACCAGGGGTCAAAGCCATTTCACCTGCTGGAGCTTTCTTTTTCGATTATTTTCCCTTTTTTATAAAAGACGTTTCCTTAATCTTATTACAGATAGTTTGTATATTAATAAATCTACGTAAAACTCTACTGATTGATGTGTCGAAACGTCCTTTAACTGTACTTACTGGTAATTATTAAAGTACCGAGAGGAACGAACTGCTCCTTAGACTGTATTATTTACATCGGGATATGCTATAATTTTTGTAATACGCATGCAAATGAAATGTGCTTTACAGTTGTAATATTTGTCTCGGATAAAAGGTCCTGTTAAATCATCTTATTTGGTTTACACTAACATATCAATGTTTTAATGTGCAAATTAGCCATGAGCTACACGTTTTCTCGAATAAATCCGCTGTGGAATTCAAGTAGTGACATTTTACTTTCATAAAATTTGAATGCATACAATTCATTGTTTTTTATTTATCTAATAAGGAAGATAATAGAGTGAATAAGTTACAAATCTTCATTTTGTATGCTCATTTAGACAAGCAAAAATAAAAAGTGCAAATTGGTTGCACTATAATAGCTTTTAGGTGTGTCCGGGGGCATTAAACTAAGTTTATGTCGTTTTAGAGTGATGCATTAAACAATAATGACCACTTTTCTGACATTATCGGATTTTTAAATATTTCGATAAAAATTATATAGATTTAGGAAAGGTTAACGTCGTGATATTCGTTGGTATTATTTACATTTATTTGTAATTAAGACATAGTGCATTTGCTAATTATCACAAAGTAGAGCTGAAATTAAGCATTTGCATATGAGTATTTCAGTCATCATACTTTTATATAAAATAGAGAAAAAGAACATTTAAGGACGCCCACAAGTGCAATATAGAAAATGTCGCAGAATCGCTTTGATTGTACCTGTTTATATATTATTAAGACAATAACAAAAACTGTGTTTTCTTAAAAAATCTAAACGGATCATGTAAATCATGAATCTGCTGGAATATTTGATTACTTGTCAAAACGACTTAATACTCATCGTATGTCATATTTCGTATTGTATCTGGCAGCAAATTTGTCTTCAGAACTGATTACAGTAAAGATAAATTCCAAATTCAGTATCCCAGGAAAGTATGAAGTGCAATATAAACAAGTCAACGTTCTAACCTTGCATCTTACTTGATTTGAATGTTTATTTTACAGGATTAGAATAAAGAACAAAGGATTCATATTACAATCATTCATAATGAATCATCAAAATAAAAGAAAAATATATTTCTTATACTTTATCAAGTAAAATAAAGTAATATAATTATAATATTTCAAAAAAATATGCTCATTTGTATAGGAACATCATGTTACTATGCTTATGTCGCACAATTTAAAATATTGAATATTATATAAAGATATTGGTGCATTTTTGTTTTAATTTTCTTAAAACGTAGCTCCATGCTTTATTTAGCAAATACGGAATAACTCTATAAAATAGTGTTTTATTATATGCGCATTTAATGCAGTCTTTAAGAACATATGTAGAAAGAAAATGGTTGTCAAGACATTCACCTATTCCGTACACCTATTGAAAGTTACGCTATATAAATGCATAACAGGTGAACGATGTTTCATCAAAATGTTTTAGTCTTCTTCTCTTCTGTGTACAACTTTAACGTCGTGTAAACATGTTTATTATAATAAATAGTAAGACGATGTCTTCTTCTCTTATGTGTACAATTGTCACAATGTGTTAAAATGTTTGTTACAAGAAATAGTAAGTAGATGTTTTCTTCTTTTATGTGTAGAACTTTCACGATCTGTTAACATGTTTGTTACAAGAAATAGTAAGTAGATTGCTACAAGTTGTCGTCAAAGTCCGAAGCTGACGTCACTAACTGAGTAGCGGAAATAAATCAAAAAACGTGTCCGAGTCCGAATGACCCCTGCAGATAGGTATATATATATTAGTAAGTATGATTGTAACTCTACTGTTATCAAAATATTTTTTAAAAAATGTCTTACATCTTGAGACAATAAAGTGAGTTGTCCTTTTTTAAATGTGCATTAGTATTTATGAAGAATTCTGGAATAATTTATATAACATGTCTGTCAACTCGTAAAAGTAGGTTTAAAGATCCTGTAACACAAATTTTTTATGGTTTTAAATCATAAATATGATGCTCAAATTAAGATTTATCAATATTGTAGGTTCCAAAAAGCATTTTTTATAAAAATATTACCGAATTTAACATTTCACGTAAATAAAGGGAGGTAATAAACACATTATTTTCTATCAAGTTTAAGTCAAATTTAACAATAAGAAATGGATGCAAATATTTTAATGATTACATATAATATGCACAATTATTTACAATACATATTTTAAATATCCTTCGATGTTTGAAAATTGTTGTATTTGCATAATTATGTACATATATATAATTTCACTTAAAGTTGTTAACCACGTTAATAACAACATACAGGATCTTTAATTATCCCATGTACAGTTCATATTCTTTATTTATGTGGTCTAAAATGTTTACATAGAACATTTGAGTGCTGGTCATTGCTTAATAAGGAATAAGATAAATGAAAACAAGTAAGAATGCTCAATTAATATAATCACTATATAATAAACATCATTTTATTCTTTAATTACGTGTCTTGTCTTCCAAAGCATTCCAATTACATTTGCTTGGTTATTACACATTATAACACATAAATCAATCTACTATTGCATGAATAATAAAACAAATCATACAGTTGTGGAAATTAATTTTCTCTAACAGGAAGATTGTTTTTACTCAGACAAAAAGCTTCAGCATCTTTTAATAACATCTTTAATGATAACTGGAGAAAAAAAAACCAGAAATAATGACGTTCTTTTTATTCATCATGAAATTGTATTCCAATTACATTTAATTCACGTGTTATAAAAGAGTTTCTTGTGTTAACTTTGTCATTCATAAATATAAGAAACCTTAAAAGAGCTGTTCATCGCTTCTTGAATATCGATCAGACAGTTAATATTTTAAACTGCATAAAATTTAGGTACAATTTATCTCAATTCTAAATGTATTGATACCAGATTAATGAAATTGAATCGATAGCATCAATATGTTTTTTACACAGATAATCAATCGGAAATGTTTTAAATCTTCAGTATTTCTTCAGATAAAAACACACGAGTGAAGCACTCGTTTAAACATAGCTTTCTAGATGTTTAATTAGGTTGTAGTGGAAATCAAATTGTAGTTTTGTATTTTAAAACTGCTACAAAACCTCTTTAATTTAATTATAATTCTTTTTTTATGAACATAGTCAGAAGTGACACAGTCACTTTTCAAATGCTTTGTAATTATCTTTATTTCTATTTCTTTGCATTTGATCCCAAACCGTGCATTATTCTACAACAATGCACTCAAAATTGATATCAGTCGATTTCCTTATTACATAAAAAGGCTTTCCACTCCTTACGATACAAATTTGATAAATTTTATAGATGACGTGTGTGTTTGTATGACTTATGTTAAGAAATACATCTTGACAGTCTGATTGATAAAACAAGTTTTGTGATATCAAGATGTAAAAAGGATATAAAAAACAACAATAATAGGTTGTTGTTTGCATATAATTATTTTGAGAAAGTCACTGATGGTAGATATTAATATTTATATGATGAGATAACTTGTTGCTGAAATCAAAGTTGCCCCGTACTTCACTTCAGTGTTGTTATATTTTCTGGTCCTTCGGGATCATTGATGCTAGCACTATTAAGTGTTGAGAATTGAGTACCGCTCAAGCCGGTGCTAGGGGGCGTGAGGGATGTTGCACTTATTCATTATCTCTCATGTACAGACTCAATCAAACCGAGTCTGCAATTCTTATGTAATTTTGTTGGGGTTAATGCTTCCGAGGGATCACTTTGTTTTCAGAATTTTATACTTCACAACAGCAGGTGTCAAGTGCTGTGTGGCAGCTGTAAAAAGTTGCCCCGTACTTCACTTCAGTGTTGTTATATTTTCTGGTCCTTCGGGATCATTGATGCCAGCACTATTAAGTGTTGAGAATTGAGTACCGCTCAAGCCGGTGCTAGGGGGCGTGAGGGATGTTGCACTTATTCATTATCTCTCATGTACAGACTCAATCAAACCGAGTCTGCAATTCTTATGTAATTTTGTTGGGGTTAATGCTTCCGAGGGATCACTTTGTTTTCAGAATTTTGAAACAATGCAAACCTGTGTTCTATTCAACAACCCATTCTGCCTATCTATTGTTTATGTCTGTATATTGGGCTTGGAGATGGCTGATATCAAACTGAATGTTTTAAGAAGACTTAATATTTCATAAGATTCTGAATTATTTTGCTGTTTGTCTTTGAATCCTCTCGCGGACTACGCATGCGTAATAAAATAAAAATGCATATATTTTTGGATTCGGCATTGAGAATACCGCGTGCATTGCCCTTCTCCGTTACTGTCTGCATTACCAGACACTTATTCATGTATCAAAATGCTACATCATTAACATTACTGTTATTAATACTCAAAAGGTGAGCTATAACAAATTTTGTGGCGCTATTATGAAGAAAAAAAATATAAATCACATATAGCAGTAGCCCATTACACAATTTGTAGTCAGGGTGAACATTATACTTAGGCTACATGCATGGCTTTACCATCATCTACCTAATTATGCAATATGAACTTTGTTTCTACCAAAGTCAAAATTGAACCCATCCGTTCATCTAAAGTCACAGTTTATCGGCAGAAAAGGTTATTTTATGAAAGGATTTATTGATATGTATGTTTTAGAGAATTGAGTATCAATTTATCATCTATTCATGTATCCATAAACCAACAAACCTGTATACATGTCTTACTTAACATAAGCTTTAATAAAATGTAAATTGGACTCGTCAAATATGACAGTTGTTAATCATGACTTAGACATTTATGTCAAACATTGAAAAGAAGATGATTTAGTTTGACAACATCGCAGACTGTCTTATGCAGTTAATTTCGAAAAGCTTTTTTTTTCATATATTTCTTGTATTTCTTGAACGAAATCGATTGAATTAATACATGTCAGTAATTTGACATGTATTCTTAATAGTTTATTCTGCGCATTTTGAAATAAGGTTGCAATTTAACTACACAAAATTTATAATACATAACATTTGTTTTAACCGGTTTGTCCATTTTCCAGAATCATATTTAAGCTTGTATTTAGATGTTATAAATCTAATTATTTTCTTAATTAGATTCTTAAATCACGGTTTGAAATAAGCAGGCAATAGTGCCTAACAATATACCGGTTTCTCGAATTCGTTTCTTTGAAACATTTCTAATAAACAAGTTATTATAAATGATTGAAATAATTCTTATTAAACACGTTGAAAATACATTCAAAAACAAGATAATCATATACATTTTTGGCAATAAGCATACATTTGATATTTTATAGGTATAACTTGAAGAAAAAAGTCGTTGTACAATTAGCTTTTCTGTAGAGCAGGACTGTGTAGTAGAGCACGAATAATTTCGAAAGGCCATTTTTTACCAAAGTTTGCTTTACCGGGGAAAATATTTCCAAGGATAGTTGTAAAATGTAAACCAATTCGCTGACTTTATCGATTAAATCTTTAAAAAAATCAATTTAATAAATCCGTACAAATTGGCCTTATCTTTTCAACAATTTGAAATATAATGACACCTCAAAGGTTTTATAGTTATGAGTATGAGGGAAGAATATAGCAACTTACTTGACAAACATGCTATTCTAGGAAAATTGCACACGCGCTGTAATTTGTGATCACGTACAAAAATTACGTGAAAAATATTCTCTCGTCTTAGCAAAATATCTTCAGTAAAAACAAAAGAATGATTTGCTTTTGTGAGCAACAGATGAGGATTTAATGACATTTTCTATCTGTGGCGTATTACGAACTCTTTATTTCATAAATATAATATTCCCAAACTTGGACGAAAGTATCAAGTAATTCTATCTAATAAAAAAAAAGTTGTGTAATGATAAAGAAATCGGATGTTTGTCACAGAATTGAATAGTAATTGAGAACAAAAGATCTCTGACAACAGCTTTGATATATGTGAAAATGGAAACTCAATCTCTCAAAGTGAAAAACTCAATTAGTATTTACCCATTTGTCTTTGAATTCGTCTGGAAAGAAATTTCTGCAATCATGAAAGGTCATTTAGAAAAGATTATTTAAAAAAAAAATACTTCAATAATTCAGAGAAAATATCTCAAAAAGGCGAAAGAAATGAATCTTTGGGGATATGTGTCGCATTGAAATTGTATTTAAATGCTGGTTTGATTATTTCCAGACAATATTTGCAATTGTAATTACTTTGTTATTTCTACAATGAATGATTTACACAGAAAACAGATATTTTTTAAAACACACACCTGATGTAAAATGCAATGTGTGTATTAGTAAAAATAATAAATGCATAAGTTGATGGTTGTTATTAAATTTAAATTCAAGAATCATTTATGAATTGAAAAACCTTATTGTTATTCAATTAGGCAACGATGTTATTAGTTTTTCATATTTGCGATGTCAAATTTCCTTTGAAAATGTTCCCATATTTGTTTTTTTTTTAGCTTCAAGTATTGTAAATATCATTCTATCTCATATGGGTATTAATTACATTATTGGAGCAGTGCATTATTTTTCCACAAATGCACAAAAAGAAATATTCGCCTATAAAGTGGCCAAAAAAAGCAAAATTTAACATTGTTTGTTTGTTTGTTTCATTTTACGCCTTTTTCCAACAGTATTTCAGTCATATAGGCGGGTAGTTTCCTAACCATCGTTCCTGGAGAGTTACACCAGTACTAGACTGCCTTCCTCCGCAAAATTTAACATAATAAGGGAGAGATAACTCATATAGTATAATGGTGGCCTTCATATTTTTTTTTTCATTCATTTGAATTAATCATTATTCTCTTGAATCATGCACAGTTAAAAAAAATTGCTCGGCTCACAGAAAGGTCTTTATCAAAAGAGTAAGACAAGGAGTGCAAGGAAACTTTTCGCGACTTATAACTCTTTACCTAATTTTATCATCCTTCGTGGTTATGTTTGAATTTCACGTGAATTGAATATCTGGTTATACCGTTTGCAATACAAACTGTATAGCTCCAGTTTTATCCATTCTTGTGTATGTTTTAATGTTTCCATTTAATATAATTCGATAGACTTATGAATATTACTTTAAACATCAATTCCTACAGATATAGAAAACAAACATTAGCATCTTTATGAGTATACAGATGTAATTATCAATCAAGTAAGCAAAAACGAATTTGTAATTTCGTTTGAAACGACGTTGATTAGTTTTGTTTCTGTTTGTTTTACGTTTGAGCATGTAAAAAAAACAAGAATAAAGATCAACAAGGCAAAGGCAACGTTCACAGGACGCGGCCCCCCTACACAACATGCAACATTTATGTTTCATAAATATCAGTTGACACGACTTATAACATTAAAAGGAACAATGTCATTGCACGTGTCTCCTCAGAAGTCTTTTAAAAGTAAATATATCTCAGATGACTTGTATTCGCTCAATTTTGGATGTAATCATATTTGTCAATCCTTTTAATAAATTATTCGTTTGTTGATCTGATTTTTAATCATTACGATATACCAGGGGATGATATATGGATTTAATTTAGAAGTACTATTAGCTCGTAATTTAACCTTTTATACAACCAATGGTGGGACATCAGTATTAGTAATAAAACACAAGAATTCGATTATAAAACCGTTATACCTGACATTCTCTTTTCAAAATGAGTTTATACAAAAATTTATGTAGGTTGGATTGTGTAGGAAGCTACTCTTCTCAGTCTTTTCATGGAACCGTCAATATTGAGTAATACGTTGAAAAACAAAATAGGTTTGTAATTCACACAGCCTGCAAACGTTATATAAATAGTTGAATGCGTTAATCATTACGCTGTCACAGTTGTTAATAGATCTGTAAACAGTAGTTGTCAGGAACAAATTGTTGTTTTTATTTCATATCTTTGTATATATGTTCTCGATGCAAGTTGTAAGGACTTTTAAAATAACTTTAAGCCATGTTACAAAACAAATGCTTTATCTTTGTGAAAAAGTGTAAATATGAATATTTATGGCATAAACAAACGTAAAGCAAGTATTTTTGTAGGAATATATTTCACATGAATTTTTTGTTACAAAGTTACAAAAGTACAAATATCTTTCAAATTCTTCTTACCGATCTATTTTTCTTACAATTCATGAATGTATTTTATTTGTCGGTGTATTATTCATTACTTGCAAATTTCGGTGTCCAATATTTGGATCCAATATTTTATAAACAAGAAAATCCAAAATAAAGTTGTAGCATGTTACTATTTTTAAACCATTCATTACGCATACAGTTGTATGTCTCAAAAGAAATATCATTCATCATGACCCAGCAAATGTTATGAAATCAGAAAAACACGACAAAAGAAATGCATGATAATGTTTGTGGCAATATACACAGCTTTTAAATTATACAGGTTTATATCAAGAAAACATATTTATATCTTTAACAAATTAACTGTTCTGTAGGTTTGTATATCTTACACCGAAATTAAAAGATTTTAATTATATCTCGGACGTCGGTCCGCCAAACTAGCTTTCATGGATATCTTACCAATAATTATCAATTTCTCCGCAAGTGACCAACTACCAATGTCACGTGATTTCCGAATCAGCCATGAGAGACAAATAACTATTAGACTTAAAGTGGGAAACGCAAAATGTTCACTTCGCCAGAGGAGTTTGTAAATAGTTCATGTGTAAGAGTGGTCGGTTGTGGTGATTTTTGCCATGTATATACAAATATCAAGATGCATACTTTTTAAAGTCAAAATAATTACTTAACTGTATACTTTAGACTGTTTTGAACCATCTCCTTGTAAACTGAAGTATTTATATGTAATTACATTGCATTACCAACAAATCCCAAAAATGCTACATTTATTGACAAAAGTAACGAACATATTTTATTTTTAATGAGGGCATATTACTAATTGTCTGAGATCTTGTTACTTCTCACCTGTGTCAAATAGCAAACACATGGCTAAAGCATTTACATATCATATAATGAAAGAATCAGCAAGCTATTTAAGCAATATATATTTGATAATAAAGAGCCTTATATTTGAATCAATCTTTCCTTTGTCGGCCTTTATCAATTTTAAATTGATGTGCCGAATTAATTTACACTCTTATGATGGTACCACTAATACATAATGTAATTTCAGCAATATCTTCATTAGTATTCTTTACATTATATGGGAGCGGAAGAGTCATAGTAGCTTGCCTCATTCTTACCTAATCTGGTCAAATATGTGACTTAAAGAAATAATGTTCTACTATTACTAATTTGAGGACATACCAAGATTTAGAAAAGCTTTACATACACAAATTTTCATAAATGATTCCCGTTTGACAAATGTGTTTTTAAAAATGATAAATCTTCTTGTTTTAATAGGGGTTGTTATCATGTTTTAACGACGCGGACCTTTATGAAATTTAAAATACATTTTTTTACTGTTGACAATTTATCTAAGAAAATATTTGGAGCAGAAATAAATCATTCGATTGTAATTTAGTATAGACTAAATCATATTCTAAATTATTAGTAAACAATTAACAATATGATAGAGAAATAATACATATGTTGTTAAATATACTAAACTATTCACCAGAAAAATTACATAATAAACTGTTTGCATTCAGACAGTCGTTTCAAATATATAATAAAAGGAAAATTTTACCTTTGCCGTCCCTATTATTTTCGGCGTATGGACGGCTTTTGCCGTTTCTATAATAATAATAATAATAATAATAATAATAATAATAATAATAATAATAATAATAAATAAAGATAATTATACTATCGACAATAATTATTATTATACTAGCAGGGTTTGAAATATATATCATTATTATAATATTAATAACAAATAATAATAATTAAAAAAATATAATATAGTAATTTCTTAGAAAAACCCTCTGGCAAAAATGTGATCAATAAATCAATAACCCTCTGTCAGCGAAAAGGTTAAGAAAAGCACATTTTTTTTCGGAATATATATGTACATATACGAATACGTACAATGAGCCGAAAATCTTAAAATAAAACATTATTTTTATATAACAGAATATTATGCAAAATTGATAAAACAAACTTCATTTGATATAACTATTGATATAACTAATTAATTGTTTCAGAAATACAATAAAGTTGCCTGACGTAAATACAGGCCATTTAAAGTTTACTTGACATTTAATATAATATTAACAACTATACGTAAATAATGCGAGTCATGTCTGGCTTTATTATCTCGCAGTTTCATATTTCCCTTTAACATTTTGTAATATCATTAATGGTTTTTCTTGCCATCATTCTTTTATGTAACACAGAAATTACAAATCATGTCAGACCTTTCTGTCAGATACAAAAGTTTCTTTACATATCAATTGGCGAAAAGTTGTATAAGCACATTTGTCAGTGTGACAAGACAAGTAGTTCCAGAGTTTATATTCCTTTCTTTTGGTAATACATTTACAAGATTATAGTCATTTTATTTATTAAGAATCGTGCTCTTTTATTTCTGAATGACAAACATGCTTTATTGTAGACAACTCCTATTTTATGGTATAATTATTATATCAACTATATTAAGTTATTAGATGTCAATTTATCGTAAATGCAGTACGCTTCGCAACACAATTAAATAGCATCAACAACCTGAAACTTCTAAATATTTGTTCTCGATGAACAAATGTCACAATTATTTCATATTGTGCTCATCAAATGGTCAGTGGGTATTTAAATTAGATTAATTGGTGTTAATCTATCCGGGTACGTATATGTATTTTTTTAATTCTGTATTTCCATTGGAAACAGTCTCCCCTTTCATTCTTTTAGTACTTTTGTCATTGATCGTTTAAACTATATTTAGTTATGACAACATTTTATTTCGTTTGATATGATATAAAGCCAAAAGTCTGATTTCTGTTATACGTTACAAGCTGTCAAGAAATCCCATCAATTGTTGATATATTTCCGCTCTCAATTACCATGAGAAAACAGATGATTTAAATGAATGCAGGGGAAATAGGACCAAACCTAATGCAATAAAATGTTATTCAAAACAAATGGAAATTTATTTGAATCTTACTAAATCACGTTGCTCGTATTTTCAACTACATGTCTTGTATCTGTGGATATTATTTTCTGTGTATTTCTATGCCATATAGATTATATTGAACACATTTTAAGCCACATCAGAGATCAATAAAAGTCATTTTACATCAAATACAAATCCACTTTATGTTTGCAGACAGAACAGTTTTACCTAGTATGAACATATAATTAACTAAATACCTCATGTATGTTGGAAGATTAATGCATTGTTATAAATGTATTTCAGTTTTGTTTGAAACAGTTTATTTCACTTGTACTTATACTATTGAAAAGACATCCCTTTTGATGATCGTAAACAACAATACGACGACTGTGTATGGTGTAAATTATATTTATCTTCCCTACTATGAATATTGTTGTATGCATAAAGTAAATATTTCAACGGAAGATACTATCTAGACCTACTGCTATAACTATTGTCATTGTTCACTATTATAACTTTAAATTTGCAAGGCATCAACAAACGTTTCTTTCATTACAATGTTATATTCCATATATATCGTCAATTAATTTGATGTCCGAAAAAAAATTCTGTAAAAGAAACTTTGGCGTTTACAGTACAATTATAGCACAATTCTTCTTGTTCAAGGACACATTTTATTAATAAATGTAAATATTGTGAAAGGAAAGTTTATCTTGAAAACATGTTTATTGTGTTCTTTAAATGTTAACTGTATTATACAATAGATTAATTCAGCTTTAGTATCAAGATGCCTTTATTAGAGAACTAAGAGCATATTCTAATTCAAATTAAACTATTATTTCCTGATTTGACATTTTATCAGTGAAGTATCAACTTTCTTCCGATTGTAACAACGAAAAAATTCTGAAGGCTGGACAAAGCAAGGAATAAATAACTAAACGAAAACAAAAACGTACAATTCACAAGCGTTACTTGAAATGTAGCATTTAATAGCTTAAAGATTTTTATGATTGTTGTACTGAATTTTATAACAAGTACTTTCAAGTGAAAAAGTCTCGTAGGAAACTTTAACCAAAACAAATATAAAACATCGTTGTATCATTATTACTTTTATTATAGAATGCTCGAACGGAACATCCCTTTTAGCATACACATATTCAGAAAGGTGACAACAAAGTTATGAAAGCTGCATTATGTAAACATAGATCGACAAAATTCTTGCCTTACGGTCATAAGTACATACGACGCTGCAAAACAAATTCATGCAAGAAATTAAAATGTCTACGAAACATTTAAAATATACATGTTAGTTATGTCGTAATTTATAAGTTTGTATAAAATTATAATTCTTCAACATACGCACAATTTGTACGTCACACTGATACTGTGATAAGTTCATATTTTGACTTTGCAGCTTTACTTGAGGAGGAATGCCTTAGAGTAACATTATTCGCACATAAGTAAACACCTGTATAGAGCAACCGACATTCCTTTAGCAAGGTACGTAACTCTTCACATGGAATAATCCATAGTCCCTGACTCTCGAGTTGATATAAAGTAAATTCATTCCATTGGAAGTTTTAATGTGTTGAGGTAAGATTTGGGTAGATCAATGCTTTATCCTGACTAATAACATGAGGACCTTTGAGTTACGCGTTTGTCACTTGATTATACAAATCAATTTTGAAAAAAGTCCTTCTTTTAAAACGACCTTATAGCTCCAATCTGACTAAAGTTCAGATCTACTAAAGTTATTTCTTGTACGTACATCTGATTAACAGTTTACCTGACGGCTATATGGACCACGCCATTCGTCTTCTCAATATCGTGAACGTTACCTACTCAGTGTTGGTTTTCCAGCAGTTAAAACTACAAACATTGCATAGCGTTCAAAATTGTGAGTTTGCGGGTGACTGGCTGTTTTAAAGGTCACGTGAAGGTGACCTATTGTTGATGCGTGTGATATCCTTATGCGTAGCGTAAATTATGAGCTGATTATAAATAAACGTATATCACATATAGATTTTTAAAAATGTGTGCCAATATTCTTTTCTGATTAAAATGTAAGTTTTTGTTTAATTTGAGAAGTTAAGCAAACTTGTTTGTTTAAATAAATCCTGCGCCGCAGACTAAACCGTATTTTGACGTGCATTCAACCCATAACATGATAGAACTTGAAGTGAGAAGCTTTTAACTAATTTTATATTTTCAAATTTAATTCACAAAAACTGAAAATGGGTAGTCCCAAAAATAAAAGTCTGACTATTAGAAAAAGGAAAGTAACCTGTCAATACATAAAAAAAACATATATTTATACCGATATGCGATTGCTCTGATAATGAGGAGTTTCCTTTCTTAAATAAACTCAGATGGATGATTTTAATTTAATATCATTTCTAAAATAGATCTTTATTTAAGAGTTCCCATATTTCAATTAAGCATGACAGCTTGACAATGTTGTTATCAATTCTGATACAAAACAGAGATGCAATATGAATAAAAACACATGTTTAATAAATCGTCTTGATTAAATGTGAAACATAAATCTGGTATACTATGTTCTTCAATATAATTGTGATTGCGTTAAAATAGTGTTGCGGAGTAATGTGTGCTAAATACAATGTATAAGAGTATATCGATAAAATAATTTTTGTTTAGAAAATTTATATATCAATGCGAAAAAAAAAATAAAACCTGCATGAAACTATTTAATCATATTTTAGTCTTATTATATTTTTTTATTGATGATAATTAAACATGCAACTGACAGATTATTTGTTACTAATATGCAACCTGTATCGCTTTCAAGATGTTCGGAAACTGCAATAAGAAAATATATATGCCAAATTCAATCATTCCTTCCTTTTATCTATTTTTTCTCTTTTTTAGGTCAAAATAAAGACAATTTAATAAGCAGACTTGCACTGTTCTTTGTTGTGACGTTAAACTAAATTCAGAGCTTTTCAAGTATTATCTATCTGCATTGGCAATAGTGAAAAGGTATGTCAAGCCAACACAATTAACAATCCTTCGGCATCACTGATTCCAGTACTTTGAAGTGTTGAGAATTTAGTACCACTCAATTTAATTGGGACTGAATTGTCTTAATTTTCGCAATCCGCCTTGATTTGTACATTGCTTGTGTACAGTATATGTAATGTCATTGGATTTACTTTTCGTATGTATCTATTTATTTATTTTACGTTCAGTTACCATAACAACTCGAATTTCGCTTGGCGATGACATAATTTACACTGTCTAGTTTAAGGCTAAGGGTGATTAGTGAATATCCTGACCGTTCCAATGCGGCGATCATCTGTTTTCCTCTGTCTTATTTATAGCCATATTTTTGTCGTTTTAGACAAGTATCATTCCCTGCGGCCTTTGTTTTTCTTTCGTTGTTTTTTCCCCCATTTACTGCCCCTCTCCTCTATAGACCCTCTTGTCCATTTCCTTACAACCTTATTAGTCTTTTAATTAATTATCTTTTGAATATTTTGTCTGGTCTGTGTAGTTCTTTGGAAAGTTATGTATTCCGTTTACTATGGTGGAAAGGAAACATTTCCTGTCCTTTCAAATTAAAAATAATTGGGAAGATATAACATAATAAAAAAGTTTAAAACGTGCTTTCAGCAAAAACAAAGACATTCAAGACCGTCCAAGCTGTAATGAAGCTCTTAGATTCATTGGTTGTTAGAATATTCGATTTTGTTGTATTTTATTTAGATCACAGGCATTTTGATAGCTTAACAGTTCAAGCAAATTTCTGCAGAAGTAAATAAGGCAACGAATCAGACAGCACTGACATGAGATGAATAATAAATCTGATATCATTCATTTGCAACGCAAATTTATGAACGTTTTTACTTGTTCTCAATTATGGTACCTTCCCTATAGAATTCATAACCGCCATGTCTATCATAAATATTTGTCCTCGGAATAGCAATAGCAGTCCCAACATTCAAAAGCATAATGAAAATGATTATCCTTGGTGTGCAAATTATAACATTACATGTTGTAATTGTAAAGAATATTCTCTCAGCACTGCATAGACAATAGAAACATTTATCAACCAGAAAACCTTAACCTTTATTACCTCGACTAAATGTCTTCTTACACTTCGTGTATTACATTCCTGGCCGCTGCAAAAGTATTGCAAAAACTATTACTAGTATCCAACAAGATTTATATCAAGTTACATAAGAATCAAAAGTAAATTGAAAGTGGACTTTATTTACATGAATATTATGTAAATACCTTTCCATATTTGATCCTCAAAAAGCTTAAAACAACAATCAAAATAGGATTTCCGAATTAAATTAGAAGATCATTGTCTTCAAAGGAATGAAAATCAAACAAATTGTCAAGTATGACCTTTAAGATATGACATTTGTTTGAACGTAATCTCACTTTGTTTCAAAATATAAATCATGTTTTAAAATGCACAGCAAGCCGACCAATATTGAAAAGGTAAACAATTTCTTTATCAGGGAGGCGTTCTTGCATGGTTTGAGTGTTGATACATGCATTAAATATTAAACTTTCTTAGGACATATAGATCTAACAAGTTGTCAATCACAATAAGGACAACAGAAAACAGGTGAAACATAAGCTAACATTACACATTTGTAAAATGAAATACTGCCGAGGCATTTTTTCATTTTTAGTCTTAAATGAGTAACCTTTATACTGTTATGATGAAACTTTATGCATATAATGAGGAGTGCGCCTTGGTCGTTATCTCGCAAGAGCAGTTCTAAATCTTTGAGTCGATATTTTGTTAATTTTTGTTTATTTATGTTTTACTTTGAAAAAGAAAAAACGAAATACCGCTTTGATGAATTGGTCATGAGCAGATTGTTTTATGTGTAGGTTAGAACTCGTATATAAATTTGCAATATGAGTCCGTACCAACTTAGATGGTAACCTAGCGAATGAAACAATTACAAAAACGATTTAAATGACATGATATCAAGATCCGTTGCTTTCATAATTGCGTAGTACAGACTTATCAGTCTTGCCTCCACATAGCATTCAAGACTTTCAAGCAAGTCAAGAACGCGAAAACGTTTGAATTTGAAAACGAAATGCAAACTTTTATTCTAATCATACTATAACAAATAATAAGTTATCAACTAACAAGTAATTAGTGGACGAAATTATAGTTACGTATATCTCTGTTGAATATGAGATAAGTGTAACCAACCAATGAATAGGCTTACTACAAAATGTTCAGATATTGACAAAAAGAAGAACAATTGTATGATTATAACCTGAACCTCACTTGTAATATTGTTTTAGGCTTGGATCTATCCATTGTAACATTCAGCAGATTTTCTAATTAGTCAATATGATGCATTATAAAACTACACTGTGTCGTTCAAAGCAAACTTCAACCTCTTTGTGTCTTTACTTTTTATTTACAGCCATGCATACAACTTATATAGATATGTTTCCAAACTAATTTATACGGAGAATTAAAACTAAACGTTTTATCTTCGGCCTGATAAAAATTCGTGTATAAAATGGTAGATTTTATTCCATTGCTCTATGGAATACTACAGAGCAAAATTGACACATTTAAATGCAGCATTTTTTTTGTTTTTAGTTTTTCATAAAGACATTTAAGGTGCAATATGCCTTTTTATTCAAGCAATAGTGCTTGGAATATAGGATAACAACTCCATATATGTCGAAAGGTTATTATGAAAATTTCGAAGGAAAATCATTCGTAATAAATTGTACATTTATGTTTGTAAAATAACATAAAAATTAGAAATTATTATGAGGAACAAATTGTTGCTCTTCCTTCCATAAAGTTCTTTTATGAATATTGTTTATCTTTTGTAATTGTTGTCGTTATTATGATCTTGCCATGGTAACAAAAAAAAAACGGTATTACGTCCATAGAGAAATAGGGAAAGGGAAAAAATGAAATTCTCTGCTTATTGTTGTATTTTATTGTAAAAAAATCATTACAGAAATAGATATGTGCCATTCTTAGCCTTTTTGAACAAAAAGTGTTGCAACCCTTTTCATTTTGGGGTCATTTTGGTCAATGAAAATGATTATTCTTAGAAAACGGGTAAGAGAATTATATGAAAACTTACACACACATCGCAAAAATAGTTCAAGTCATGTCATGTTATAAAAAATCTGTGAAGTCCTTTAAAGATGACTTAGCTCCTATGATACTATTTTTAAGTATTTTCTTAGATAATGCTTAAAGTATCATATTAACATAAAAATCTTATGAAAGAAAAACATGCATGTATAAACTATTTTTTCTGCCAATGTTGTATTACTCGTACAAACGCCAACAAATTTTTGATAGAACAGTTTGTTTTAATTCTAAGCTCATTTACAAAATACATAACAACATAACTCATAGACAATGCTATGGTTATGATTTTCAAGAGATATGCTATTGCCGAAGCTTATGTTTTATAACGGTCAAATTTCATATGCGTGCAGGTTAACACGCAGTAAGCTTATGAAAGATAATGAATTTTGTTGCTACTATATTCATTTGGATTCAAAACCATGTTGTTAATTTAGAGATAATATGTGTTTGTGTTCAATGGTAAAAAGGACGTTGTTATGAAAAGTAGTTGCTTGGCAGTTGATAAATGTAATTTACAACTGGAAATATGACTGTTCTTGTCCTTCTGTATCAATGAATCCGGCACTTTTAAGTATTTAGAATACAGTACCGCTCCAGCCGGGGCTAAGGGATGTTGCACTATTCCATTTTCCCTCATGTACAGACTTTCCAGTACCGTCCATGAACAGGCTCAATCAAACCGAGCCTGCAACATTTAACAATTTTGCCCTGTTGGGCTTTCTTTAGCCATTCTGTTTTTCTCAATTTTAGTAAAACCGAGTCTGCAATTTTCATGCAATTTTCCTCTTTTTTCCCGATGGATCCTTTTTTCCAAATATTTATATAATATATATAAAATGGCAGTTATAGCCCACATCTTTATAACGATTCATAGTCTTTTTTCATATGTAAGAAAAAGCTTGGCATTTTCTCGATAAATGAATCGCTCAGAGTAAAATCAAAATTCAATAAACATTACATGATCTTAACGTATTACTAAGTAAAATGATTAAAGTGACATTATGCAATTTCTTTGCTGTCAAGTTTTTGCTGTAACTCAGTTAATAATTTGAATATTTACGTCCTCGGCAGATAAATCAGTGTTAAATGAGGAAACAAAAGTAAACTTAAATAATGACAAAATAATAGTTACAGTATTACACAATTACAAATTTCTTTGTAAAATGACCTATAACTTCAATATGTAGTTTATATCAACATGAAATTAACACCCGAAGTATTTTGTTTGCATATGCATATAAATTTACTATAAAAACATTGTTAGATATACAACAGATAATGATATATTGCAGCTGTTTTGCACTTGAACCAATTATTGCAATGTCCTTAAAAGAGAATTGATTGTAAATACAACGCAATGCTTTAAATGATTTTTCACCATCTAACATTTCAGGATTGTAATAGTAACTTTTTCAAAACAATCTATGAAACTCTATAAACGCACTCCTTAAGCGTCGCATTGCCTTGTTTATAGGTGTTCTTCTTTTTTACAATGGTCTACGTGAATACATACTAATATATGTCTTAATTGATATGATCTTGAGAGAATTTGAAAGATAGATTTAATGGCAGTTTGTTGCAAGCATGTATCAATGCCTTGGTAGTTAATGTGCCAAAACATTTCATCTTGTCTACATTTATGATGATTTAAGTTCAGGGATAAAGTAATACCTTTTCTTTATTTTTTCATCTTGCGAAGTACTTTAACAAATACTTAAACACCTTGTTTAAACACGTACTAACTTATCTTGTGAAATAACATATCATCACAGATGTTTTCTTGTTTATTTTTATTTATATATATTGTTTTTCATCAATCATCACGTAACTAACTATTTTATTTACATTTGCTTAGAAAGAAACAAAGACAGAGAGAGGCTATTTTCATTGTTTGCTGTACTTAGCTGTATCAAAAGATATAAAAAGCCAGTATTCTATGAGAAGTTTATTTCTAATGAGGAATGGGACAGCACACTAAAATGATAATTTGTTATTCTTATTTGTGGCAATTAATAAACTCTAACTACTGAATCATATGAATGAATATGTGAGCCATCGAACGTAATAATATGTGACATTGACGAACCTTATTATTGCCAAAGTCTTGCCATTTTCAGTATGTATCAATTTTGAATTAATCAATTTTAAATTAATGATCTAACTTAATTTGCATGTTAATGAAGGTATTATAGAAAACCAGTTGAATTTCAGAAATGTCCTCATTAATATTCATTGGATTCAAGATGAAGGGCGGAAGAGTTATAGCTTACCATATTCTTAGTACCGCTGGAAGAAATTAAAATGATGAGTTATACAAATGAGAATTTTACCCCAGAAAAATATAAGAATTTGTTTTTCAAGGCAAACCATGATAAACACAAATTTCCATCAATGATTTCCGCTTGCAAATTTGTTATGCAAATTGATTACAAATAATTTTGTATGTCATGTTTTACTAACGACGTTGATCTTTATAATGTGTTATGTATTGCTTACTGTTGACAAATTACATAAGCAAATATTTGAGATAGAAATAAATCAATCGATTATAGCTGAGTAAGACATAAATCATTCTAAATTATTCAGAAACAAATTTAAGTAAAAAATGTCTTGTTAAATATACTGTTTTTTTACCTTGGAATTATGAAATACACGCTTTCTGTACCATTTTAAATCTGATATAATGATATGCGATCAATGAAACTGATATGATTAAAAACACACAATATATCATTTTCTTTCATTATTATGAATTTAAATAACAAAATTTATTTTTTGTACATTTATTGCACTGAAACACAAACTTGACGAAAAATATCTATATCTACAATGGGTAACTACGAGTATGTTCGAGTCGATTATATCACTTCACTATAAAATCTTGTCTCCGATAAAGCTAAGCTGCAAGGTACATGGTGATACAACTTATATGTATATCATGTTTATATAGCGCGTCTCCTACATCTTTCCACTGAACTGCTCTTTTGTATTGTACCTGTCCGGACAATCATAGACACTCAATGATTGTTCAACGATTTTGACACTCATGGATTTAGCAAATAAGTAAATCTGATTGAAACTTTCCTGACTTAAATTAATATTATATTATGTACTTCATAATACAACTAAATACATCAATTATATATGGCTTGGTTTAACGTTGCACCAACAGTATAGGTAATATGGCGATTCTCTAGCTTTACTGGTGAAAGAAGACCTTAGGTGCCCCTCTATGCATAATTACAGGCACAAGCAGACACCTTATTGGAACCATTGATTCCAAAGTCCTTGGCTGGATTTGAACATACAGTGATGAGGGATATGTGCTTTGAGGTCAACGACTTAAACAACTCGGTAATTGATGTCCCATTTAATGCTAGAATGGAAATATTTATTTTAATTACTCTTTTTAGGATTTTAATATAATCAAATGAAAGAGTTATAACTTCTTCAGGCAAGGATATCCAAACGGTATTTAACCGCTGATTACTTGTTTAGTTTTCAAATTGGTAATATGGCATTTATTGTATATGTATTTTAGAAGATTGTACTTTGTACAATTGTCATAAAATATGAGAAATCAATCCCTTATTTTGTTGATGTTTCTGTATTTCATTCCGTCAAGTTGTCTGCAATTTAGACAATATGTTCAGTCAGTTGATGTATCATATTCTATTTCTAATTTAAGCACCTGGAAACAAATAAGATCTAGCTTCTCCTAATCTCTATTATCTTCGGATTTCACGACACTTAAACACTAAATATTTGCTTAATACTTCTGTCGGGTAATTGAGAATATCAAATCAAGCCTTCCAATACAACCAATACAGACATTTTGTTCTGAATGGAACAACTTGCTCGGTTGTTTTACAGCTGTCTGACAAATAATAGCATATTTATCACTGACATATAAAGTAATAACATTTACATATATTTTTTTTTCAATAAAATATTGGCATTTCTGATGATAAAAAAGAAAAATGTTGCCAACGAGCCTATCAAATGAATACTTTTGATTATAATAGTTATGAAAATAGAATGAGAGAAAATCCCCACGCTTACGATGTATATACAATGACTTGTAATTTCTAAATCTGTTTCTATCGGAAATTACTCTATACAGATCAATAAATAAGAAACTGTTTATTTCTATCTGTAATACTTTCCCTTCTCTTCTTCTATCTATCATTTCTTAAATAAATTTGCATGTGAAAAAGTGTTATTAGTAAAGTAATTTATTTAACATTATTTACATCACATAAATTGTCGCAAAAATGTGTTAAAAAATTGCTTACTCGAGAAGAATCGTTAGCAAAGATAATCGATCGAATTTAAATATTTTGACTTTTCATACAATTAATACAAAATAAAACAAATGAAAACAAAAGACCTTCCAAAACGGCATGATTAAACATGAAACATGCTCGATTTGATTGAGCATGTTCATGAACGGTAACAAAATCGTGTTTTCTTTAATTCTTTAAATGTATCTTGTAAATCATGTAGCTTCGGGAATACATGATTACATGTACTTGTCAAAACGTGATTCAAAACATAGATCAAACTTATACTCTTGTCAACGTATGCCATTTTTTGTATTGTGTCTGACAGCAAATTTTTCTTCAGGATTGTTTATAAATTCAGTATTCCAGGAAAGTATGAGAAACATTGTTATAAGCTATCGTTTCAACTTTGTCTATCAGATGTTTTAAATGTTTATTTTACAGCATTATGCTATAAAACAAAATAATATATCTAAAACGGACAATGATAATGAAAAAAAAACACAACCAGAAAGTTTACAATTATTAGTTTTCATATATATGGATAAATGAAAATTAAAACATAGTTTGTTCACAAAATATGCTGAATTGTATCGGATCGTCATGTCCGTACTCCTTTGTCAAAATTATACATGTATACTATTATGTTGATTATGGAATAGGCATGATACTGCATTAATTCAGTGTCGTTATATCTTAAACATTGATTGCAGCACTAAAAGCGTTGGATATTGAGAACCGGTCAAACCGGTTCTAGGGGGGGGGGGGGGGGGGTGCACATTTTCATTATCCCTCATGTACACAATCAATAAACCGAGTATGCAATATTCATGTTATTTAATTGTGATAAATGGGTCCGATAGATCACTTTTTCTCGATGTATTTTTAGCCCGACATTTCGAAGAATAAGGGATGCTATTGTACTCGCACACTATTTGGTATCTCTAGAACAACTGAAGGAAATAGGTTGATTCATATACTTATTTGAGTGCCTTATAGTGATCCTGTCCAAGACTCTTAAATCAAACATGCAATTTGACACTATTGTGACCCTTTTGAACATCGAAAATTCTACATTATCCAGCCTCTTGTTTTACTTTAAAGCACTGAGAAAAGTTGCGTTTGCATGTTTTCCCACCGGCAGTTCTTGTTACTTCAAATTCACATGGTGTATGAAAAAGCTTCTTTTTCTTGTGTTTTTACCGGTTTTCTTACAATTTTAGAAAACTGTGAAGAAATACTATTCACAATTATTGACTATCGACCAAGTTATATATCACAAAAAAGAGGTACAATGGAATGAAATAGATTACTTTAATATGGTTTTCTCATTAATAACCAAGCGGAGATATTGACATCTAAACGTTTTTCAGTAAAATACTTGCATGAAGCATTCCTTTAATTCCTTTATCAATCAGTCTACTGTACTGATGGTTAACTTGGTTTGATTACAAATTGAACTGCTGAATGTCTTGTCTTGTTTTTCGAATTGATTCAAAATGTATGTAATTTAATTATCACAATCAGCACAATCCAGTGTCATAGACGTCAACCCACGTCGTTCTTCCATTTGCACTTGAATCTGTTGCGTTTTGTTCAAATGATCAAATTAATTTTTTTTTCGGAAAAAGGTCTTGGTTTGAGTGCGCTGTGATATACTTTACTAAGGTAGTGAGTTCTGAAGCGCAGTAATATAATTAATTTATTGATTAATTACAAACATCTGGATGACATACTGTACAATAATCGCAAATTTATTAGCATTACTGAATTTTAATACTCAAAATGGTTAGCTTGAGAACAACTCACGCGACGCTATCTTTGAGATACAATCCATATAACTATCTGACAGTGTCTCTTCAAACAAAACAAATTGATCCTGCCACAGTAAAACTGCAATCTGCCCGTTACCTTTTTATTGTTATAAAAGTGCGCTGATGTCATGTTGTGGTGTACACGTCTTTTTTGTGGACTCATGCCAATAACGCTTACCAGCAACGTTTATAAAAAGCAATACGATATAATAACATATTGCATTGAACTTATTATCAAGGGAGGACACGCGACAAATTTACTTAAGTATCGAATCTGCAATATATCTATTCAAGGGTATGGCAACATTCTAGACAGACGATAGTGGCTGTAGCGGTCGTACTTGCGTCTCTTCTTTGAGGAAATTTGTATAAAACGGTCATTTTGACTTGTTATATCATTCATTTTATTTATTTATATATTTAAGTCTCAATAGCATATATGTATATATAGAATTATATAAAATACAAAATAAAAACAAATGACATACATATATGAAACCATTCAAATTTTTGATTAACTAGAAACTATTAAAATACTATACATTTTCACACTAAAACACATCTTTTCATGACTATTCACGTACTATTCACATACAGAAATTGTAATTAAGATACATCCGAGTTTGTTATTAATCATAACTTTGACAAGTCAAAGATCTTGACAAGTATGTCCTATTTGAGTAATGCTAGACATTCCATACTAATCTGCCTATAACATACAAAACGGCTAAAAATTTAATGCAAAATCAGTGCCCTGAACAAAAAATCGTAGAGATTTTCATTTGTATTGTGTTAAACTGTGTGCAAAAAATTCTTTAATGTTCTGTATCAGCAGTAGTTTTGTCAAAATTATGACTTGAATTTGTTTTGTATAACAAAGAACAAATTCTTCTTATTTTACTGTTCTAAATTATACTAATTCCTTTACCATATATATAACTATATTCTAAATGCTATGACCTAGAAAATTCTTTAATCTATTGCTTTTTTAAAATTTAAATTTTTAATACCATTAAAGACGTTTTCGGTAGTTTTCTGTGCGCATCGTTATGCGCATCCAAGAAAGATAATCACGGATAATTACTCTTCAAATGAAGGTCAATTTGAATAGTATTCGGATAAGTGTTTAAATTTCGGCTATAAGCAAATAATGAGTAAATAATACAGAATAGATATTTCTAAATGTTCAAAAGGAGATCGGTTCAAAAGAATAAGAGGTCGTTTAGACAACATCACATAAAGGATTTCTCCAAGCATTAGTACGACAGCATTGATGATAATTCTGCGCGCGTTACCCCACCCACTTGTGGTATAGTGACGAAAGTGCGTCGCGACTTGATTACTGTCAGACATCTGGGCAAAGAAGTTTAAAATGATATATTTTAAAAGTGTTGAATAAAAAAACAAAATTAATATCTAAGAAATGTTCCGAATTTCATTATTTTCTTTGTAAATTTCTGAATACTTGCTTACTGTTCGGGTATGTTAGTCGAGTGAAAAAAATAATATGGCCCTAGATATGTTTTAAAAAGATATTCAGTATCATTTACTTAATATAACATCAAAAGAAAAAGAAATTTTTATTACAACATGTTTTCGTTGTATATTTGACAATACATTTAGTATAACACTGATATTTCTTAAGAAAGCGTGGTAATTTTGACAGTTGGCATATGCGGTAACCATGGAAACAACCCGTTTACAAAAAATAACACGTCAACATATATATTTTATTTCTATTTTTGAATCCACCATCAAATGTTACTTGATATATCAATAATGTAGAAAATTCTATGAAAGAAATTTCTTGATAGCTTTAATTTTTTACAGAATTCATGTTTATTTTTCTCATTTTTTGTTTAGTTAAAAGTATGAAAACCTATTTTTTAAAGAAATATGTTCCAATTATCGTTTGTTTTATACAGAACCCTAAGATAAAGCAAGCTTTGTATAAAATTATGTTTATTGTGAGTGTAATAAGCTATTTTTTATACATTATTATAACACAGTTTGGCTATTTTGATAATTTTGAGATATACGGTTACCATGGAAACTGCCATTTTTCAAATTTTTTGAATTTGTTATTAAATTTTACACAACATATAAAAAAATTAGAAAATCCTATGAAACACTTTTTTCAATATCTCTAATTATTCTCAGAATTCATGTTTATTTTTCTCATTTTTTTTTCGGTTGAGGAACATGGAAAACTCATTTTTTAAAGAAATATGTTCAGATTATCATTTGTTTCATACAGAATCATTAGATAAGATTATCTTTGCATAAAACAATGCTCGTTGTGTGTTTTAAGCTATATTATACATTTTCTATTCGTTATAACACAGTTAGGCTATTTTGACAGTTTTTAGATATACGGTTACCATGGAAACTGTCATTTTACAAGAAATCCAACACGTCAACATATATTTTTCTTTTTATTTTTAAATTCGTCATTAAATTTTACTCATCGTACAAAAAATTTAGAAAATTCTATGAAAGGATTAATTTTTCATAAAACTGTAGAAAATGTCTTTAAATAGATAAATACAGAATCCCTAAAGAAAGCCCAACACGGCAAAATTGAAAATGTTGCAGGCTCGGTTTGATTGAGCCTGTTCATGGACGGTACTGGAAAGTGTAAGTTACCGTCCACGCCCCCTAGCACCGGCTTAAGCAGAATTCAACATTTAAACATGAAATACATGTAGTAAAATTTTGAATTTAGCAACATCCGCAGATGTGTTCATACGGCGGTTATCATGGAACCTTCAATGTGACACTTCAGTGCCATTCCATGAAAAGCGGCGTATGGTCCCCAAGTAATAAAAAGCGTGTGCCCTAAACGAGAAAACAATGGGCGGAACTTAATAAAATGGAATTTTGAAAGGGGAGCAGAGGTTATGAAGCCTGCGTATCACAGATAACACGTCAAAAGACAAATTTAAAAAGCAGGAAACATATCCTAAGGGTGATTAAACATTATTCAAGTAGGAATATTGGAACCACCCAACTAGAAAATGCCGAAAAGTTGAAACTAAAAATACCACAAGCACAACAATATTGTCGTGCTGAACGATCTTCAAGGATCGAAAATATAACATCATTGACCAAATGTACGGAGAGACTTTTTACAGCCGCCACACGGCACAAATAACACAGATGTGATCATAAAATAGATAAATACAGAATCCCTAAAGAAAGCCCAACACGGCAAAATTGAAAATGTTGCAGGCTCGGTTTGATTGAGCATGTTCATGGACGGTACTGGAAAGTGCAAGTTACCGTCCACGCCCCCTAGCACCGGCTTAAGCAGAATTCAACATTTAAACATGAAATAGTAAAATTTTGCATTTAGAAACATCCGCAGATGTGTTCATACGGCGGTTATCATGGAACCTTCAATGTGACACTTCAGTGCCATTCCATGAAAAGCGGCGTATGGTCCCCAAGTAATAAAAAGCATGTGCCCTAAACGAGAAAACAATGGGCGGAACTTAATAAAATGGAATTTTGAAAGGGGATCAGAGGTTATGAAGCCTGCGTATCACAGATAACACGTCAAAAGACAAATTTAAAAAGCAGGAAACATATCCTAAGGGTGATTAAACATTATTCAAGTAGGAATATTGGAACCACCCAACTAGAAAATGCCGAAAAGTTGAAACTAAAAATACCACAAGCACAACAATATTGTCGTGCTGAACGATCTTCAAGGATCGAAAATATAACATCATTGACCAAATGTACGGGGAGACTTTTTACAGCCGCCACACGGCACAAATAACACGGATGTGATCATAAAATAGATAAATACAGAATCCCTAAAGAAAGCCCAACACGGCAAAATTGAAAATGTTGCAGGCTCGGTTTGATTGAGCATGTTCATGGACGGTACTGGAAAGTGCAAGTTACCGTCCACGCCCCCTAGCACCGGCTTAAGCAGAATTCAACATTTAAACATGAAATAGTAAAATTTTGCATTTAGAAACATCCGCAGATGTGTTCATACGGCGGTTATCATGGAACCTTCAATGTGACACTTCAGTGCCATTCCATGAAAAGCGGCGTATGGTCCCCAAGTAATAAAAAGCATGTGCCCTAAACGAGAAAACAATGGGCGGAACTTAATAAAATGGAATTTTGAAAGGGGATCAGAGGTTATGAAGCCTGCGTATCACAGATAACACATCAAAAGACAAATTTAAAAAGCAGAAAACATATCCTAAGGCATTATTCAAGTAGGAATATTGGAACCACCCAACTAGAAAATGCCGAAAAGTTGAAACTAAAAATACCACAAGCACAACAATATTGTCGTGCTGAACGATCTTCAAGGATCGAAAATATAACATCATTGACCAAATGTACGGGGAGACTTTTTACAGCCGCCACACGGCACAAATAACACGGATGTGTTCATAAGATATATAAATACAGAATCACTAAAGAAAACTTAATTTTAATAAAGTTTTTTCAAATGCTCGACATTACAAAATGGTCAAAACAATAAAAGCCAATGTCTGGTCTTATCAGACATACGAATTATAAACAAGGTTTAGAGTAAGATTAAACAATGTTCATAATTATGATTAAACAATAAAATATTGTACAGTCCAGATTACCCAGTAAACAAACTATCACGATGCTTTTCTAACATTTGAAAGAAGGCTTTGGTACAGTAATTTCAATGGCATCCTCATTCAGAAGTATCCTTATCTTTTTAACATCATCTTCACTATCAAAATTAATAAAATGTTGACATGCTTTAACAAAATATCCGGTGTCTTAAATTAATACATAGAGGACAGTACAGTAACACATGCATCTCATCCTCAACTACATTAATTCCAATATTGATAAAAAATGAACATTTTTTATTCTCTAACATAACATTATCATATCACCCAATCTCAACATTGATTTGGGTTGTACCGCTACGAAACTTGCAAGTGCATCTCTATGTGATCGATTTAATACTAATTTACGGTATGGCTCAACATGAAAAGAACTTTTGAACAATCGGCAGAACCTTGGTTTATTTCTACCATTTCCACTCTGGGCAATCACACGATTAACATCGGCCAATTTTTACAGTTTCTATTACATGCATTATTTGACCAAACAAACACTTTTCTGTTTATTCCTTCACTTGACATATTTAATAATCATAGCTGTTTTTTAACCCTACAGATCATTAGTTGCCACCCAATATCACCAGTTACAGAAGCATTTGAAGTATTTACCAACGTTCAAAAATATCTTGCTGTTCTATGTTGGATAGCATTTTTACATTAAAGGTCCTCAGTTGCTCATACGTAATAATTGGTACAATAGTTGGATATGGAAAATCACCAACTGAGCGCGCCCTCGCTTAATGATTTATATGTGTGTATTATAAATAAAAATATAAAAAAGCATTTTCTTAATTAATTTATTTACTTATATACGGACCGCTGTTATTATACATATCGAATTGTCATAGGATTTTATTTTACTTGTCCGTCAATATAGACATTATGAACTTTATTAATGTACATGTATAATTACAGGAGTAAAATTTACATGCGATATCATGGTTTGGACAATAATGTTAATTGTTAGTGTGTCTTTATTTATCTGTAATATGCAAGCCCAGATAATGTCAATTTTTACCGTTTTTAATTCATGGTCATGCATTGTTTTTGGAACACCATATGGTTAGGTCATTCTAAAATCATTTTGCAATATACCAATCGTACCAACAATACAGAGGCTTTGTAGTAATTCAGGTTCATGACACTGAACCTTAATGAAGTATAATAACTGTAAGGTCAAAATAATAATATATGAATTACAAAGCAGTTTTTGTAACATATACCGGCAAAGATACAATATGTTTCAAACATATAGGGCTTATAAATGATGACATGATAACAAGATAATACAAGAAAACAAACTGTACACATGTCAATACACTAACATACTTAACATATCATGTAAGCAGATGTATTTAAAACTGAGGATAAATGTTTTTATAAAATTTATTTTTCAAGCTGTGTCACACATAAATATACTGTCATATGAAAACATAATCACTGGTGTCATGATAATCACCGTTTTCACTTCCATACATAAACAACTTTGTAAAACAATATCAAAGTGGTTGTTGAAAAGAAATAGACGATGTCTTAAACATGGAAGAAAGATACTATGTAAAACATATTGTTATTTATATCGACGCTAAGTATATTATCAGTATGAAACGGCCCAGTTTGCTCACTTGCATATTTTATATTATTGATAAACGATAACATTTTGTACAACATCACTGTTTAAGTGAGTAAATATTAGTTTGATATAGTTTTGATAAAATACGGTGAATATGTGATACTGATTAAATGAAGACTTACAAAACAAGTTATCAAGTCAAAAAGAGCTTTAGAACGCATTGAAAAAAATATGGATTTAACTGTCTTTCTGTTGGTGATAGCAATATTTTGTATAACATTGTACTTTGTAAGAACCCCTAGCAATTTACCACCCGGACATTTTAAATTTCCAATCTTTGGTTCAATATTTTTACTGCACAAACTGTCAAAAAGAAGACATCACTTAGTGTTTGCTGATGAGGCTAGAAAGTATGGAGGTGTTTTCCGTTGGTATTTAGGGAATCAAATGTTTGTTGTTCTAAGTGAAATTAACGTCATAAACGAGGCTCTGGTGAAGAAAGCAGAAATATTCAGCGACAGACTTAGAGCGAAAGGAGGGATAACAGGTGCATCAAAAGGTAGGTTTTCGTTTTCATTCATTTAGGCAAATGTTGCCCTTGAACTTATATATTTCTTCTCACCTTTATCTTGAATGTGTTTAATTAATGTTCTTTCAATACTGGTTTTATTACCTTTTTGATTTCAAAATGAAGAATTGAACATTATTTTTAAAAACTTGTTTAAAAACCGTTTAAAGAAAATACATGAGAGAAATACATGAAATACTTACATAAGCTATAATTTCTTATTGAACTTTCGAAAAATTATAAAACATGTACAGGTAAGCTAAGATAACCCTGTAAATAACAATAAAAACTATTTTTCAATAACCTTCATTGATTAAATAGAACAATAACCCCCAAAATAACGACAACTTAAAAGCCAATGTTTGGTATCTCTTTTAGGTGACCTTTGTTCACAGGTTTTACTGTAAGTAAAAAGCGAGACTACTAAGTGTTATGAATATAAGAATATTCGTATCATAACTTACATTGTACAGCTGTACGCGCTATGTATTTGTGAGAAATTTCACATCGAGTTGAAAAGATGTACAGTTACTGAAGTTTAATAACATTCAATTAAGATTATTTGAATATTTCAGATAGTTAATATTTTTTAATATATGTTTTAAAATATTTTTCACTTATAAAAATTAATATAAAATACATTTTGGTGTGTTACTCGATTATTTAGCATGATGAGTTTTAAACTATTGCAGGTATAGTGTGGAGTAATTACGGCCAACATTGGCGGGTACTGAGGAAGTTCACGCAACGAGCACTACATGATTTTGGTGTCGGGAGAAGATCTTTAGAAGAGAAAATAAATTTTGAGATTCAGGTCGTCACTGGTGTACTTGAAGCAGCCAATGGTCAACCTGTATCCATTAGCAATCTCATGCGGAACGTAGCTGCTAACGTCAATTATGAAATAATTTTTGGTAAAAGGTAATCATACAAGAACTAAATCCAGTGAAATATTGAATATTTGATTTACAATGCATACTGCGGCAACAGATTTCACTCAAAATGAAATATTTCTTTAGAAAAAAAGCGATAAAAATTTTAGGTGATTTAATTTGTAAAAAAATAAATATATTTAGAATAATAATATGTTGTTTTGAAACAAATTTTAATCTGCTATATCTAAAAATGGTATATCGGATCATGTTTCTCACTATGACCAAAAAAACAAAAACGAAAAAAAAAAAAAAAACAAAAAACAACAACACACTAACACACAAATAGAATCATTTTGTAGTCACATGTTCCATATGATACTGAATACTATCAGTCTGTCAACATATTACAGACCTTCCATTATGGGATAATTCACTATGTGACGCGTCGTGTTAAGTGACGCAGCTTATTTAAATACGCCATATCACATGTTGCGTCTTAATGTCTATCATTATAAAACATAGCGTTGTCCGCAAATTCCGACCCCTTTTCCTTATCATTTGTGACGGGCATATTAAATAAATTTGCCAAACTGCTGTTTCAATAAATCTTCACTGTACAACCTTAGGTTCGACTACGATGACCCAGAATTAGATCGGATCACGGAGTTATCAGATGTTCTCAACAGTGCTTCGTTATTCAGTGCTGCTTTCTTTTTGCCGGAGTTCCTGGCTAAATTCGTCAAGAAATCGGTAATTATGTACCTTAGAGTTGTCAGGAATAAACTTACTCTGAAATTAAGGATAATTGTTTTTCCCCCAGCTTATCCGTATGTACAAACAAATTTTCACAATTACAGCTTTGAAAAAGGTCAACATATTAACTAATTTTTTAATCTATTATGACGGGTAGTGCTCTTTAACGCTACGGAAAATAAAAGATGTACCTTTTTATATGTTTAAATATGTTTAATGCATGCTGAATGTGCTAGAGTCCTTCATTTACGAAAACTTTACTGTTTAGAACGCAGATAAAGTAAAGTAAAGGTTGGACGTAGCATGTCCAATAGCAGGCTTGTAACTTCTGGAGTTCCTCAGGGATCTATTATGATCCCTTTTTATTCTTATTACACACTAATGATATAACTACTGAAAATGGTAATATAGATCTTAATGCTGACGATTCTACCATATATGTATCTGATCATGATTTTAATGTAGTAGAAAGTAAACTTCAACAAAATTTGGATGCCATAGATCGATGGTGCAATTTAAACAATATGTTAATCCATCCAAATAAAATAAAATGCATGATATTATATACGAATTGAAAATGGAGTATTGTAATGAACTTACTTTATGTATTGCAAAACAAAAAAAATAAAAATACAAAAATATGTGTTTATATTAATAATAATTTGTCATGGAATTACCAAATTGAAGCACTTTGTTAAAAACTTAACTCAAAAATAGCATTATTGACGCGTATACCTTATTTATTTATGTGACAGACAAAATGAAACAGTAATTAAATAATGCATATATTATGTCGAATTATGATTATTTTAGTACTGTTTTGAGCTTTAGATAAAATAGGTAAATGCAAATAAGAGCTGCGAGGATTATTTTTAAACAAAACATCACAAATAAGAAATAAAGATATACTGAAAAAACCACATCCTATGTCGATGTAATTTTCATACTGGAATTCCTATTTTTATAAAGCTTGTAATAACCTAGCCCCATCTTATATATCTGAAATTTTGACTTTTTCCAGCAATGAAATTCACTATTTAAAATCAGCATCACATAATGACTAAGTAAACTATTGTGAAAAGACTTTTGTTACAATGGTGCACAGATTTGGAATAAAATACCATCTTTTATAAGGCACATATTTTGAGATCATTGCTCGTATACATACTGTTGAACTGTTAAACCAGTCTGTCTGACCTTTGTAGTTTTAACACATATTTTGAGATCAAATAAATATCTTCATAACTCTGTCAATATGTCATAATAATTATTATGCATGTACATTTTGTTAAGGTGACAACAGACACTTTCCGTGGTACTCACATAAATGTCATTTAAACCAAGTTATTTTAGTAATAATTGTTATTCATTTAATCTTTGTGCATTAAATGTCGTTGATCATCATAAAAAATAACATATTTGAAAAAAATGCCTTTGTAAATGATTGATTTTGAATAAAAATCCTAAAATTTTAAATCGTCATATCAAAGTCATTTTTTATTTTTTTGTCATCAAACTTTTGGAAAATAACCATACTTATATTATCTGGGGAACCGTGTCTTAAATTTTTTATATCTTTTCTCAAAAAAATATTACGTAACGTCAAACAAAATATGCGACTTTTTTCACCATACATATTACGTAATTAAAGATAATTAAGTCGCTGATTGAGCAAACAAAAATCCCTGACACGGTTCCCTCCATAAATGAATTCCCTTTCATGTGCTTTAAACCGCATGTTAATTGCTTGATTATTAAAAAAGTTATGCCGATTCAAAGTTAGTCCGACCCGCATCAAACGAAGTGTCATAAATCGGCTGTTCTCTCTCGGACCCCTACGTTTCACGCTAAATAATTGCATAATACACAAATATCGCACCAGAGAGGGTCACAAGTTGCGGTAACATACTCTAACAACATTTTATGACCCAGTGACATCTGACCAATTAAAAAGATGCTGATTAATATCAGTTTATAGCCGAAATTTCTTCAATTCTTAACGTGATTTACTGTTTGTCTGGTATCTGTCGCACATGTCACGTGACTATCGGTAAAATTTGAGGCACTCAGTGGGGGCAAATGGAACGCATTTGCGCACCGCTAGCGGGGTATTTAATTGTTTCCTATTTGAAGTTTATTATTATTATCATCAGCATTATTATTGTATTATACCAGTGTCACTCTGCCTGTGTATTCGTGTATGAAATTCCGTTAAACTATAAAATAAAATAACAAAAAACTGAGCTTCTGACAGTCTTTTAAAGTCCATGGTAGATGTACAAATAAGAACGGGATAGTATATATTTTTTCCACCAAATTGATAATGCTTCACATATTTTAATAGAAATAAAAGGCATTACTCGATCATTATGATGTGGCCTTCTTGACTTCTATTATCATGAATATCATCTATGCACGGCATAGAGATCCAGTTTCTACCGGGATAGACAATAAATTTCATACTTTGTCCCAGATTTATTAGTACTGTGTCGGATTTACTGGCGAACAATTTATTTTCACTGAGAATATATTTTAATATCTTTTTTTTATTCATAGAGAAATAATCATCCTTAGACAATCTAAAATTGTTTAGAAATTTGTCAGGGACACCTTACCACAAGTCATATAAGCGTTCGCATAAAAAATGTCGTCTGTTGTTGTTTTACTTGACATTGTTAGAAAACGAGGTTGAATGTAAAGTAAGCCCTTGAATCCGTACAAAAGTCTATCAACTCAATGTTATATATATCAGATTAACGGGATAGACAAATTATTTTCACACATTATGGATATTTTAGCAACTACATTTTTAATCAACCCCGTGGTCGTGCGATTTGCCGCTATGCTTAATTATTTATGTTTCATACATTATGTTACGTACATTGGCCGACAATTTCTTAATTTATAAAAAAGGCCAAATGTTGAGATATTCATAAAAGATGTACGGTAGATGAACGATACATGTATTACGAGAAGTATGGACCAGTATGGACCTGTAATTCACGGATATATGGAACTACCGATTTCCCTCATTGATGCCTCAACAGGGGGCGGAGCGTTATCGATAATCGACAGGTCACGCGAATAGCAGATACAAATAGTATAGGTACCGTTTTAAATCGTTTAAAAACACATTTTTTGGACTAACTGCTTCCAAAATTAAATCACGAATGTGTTCAGAAAAGGTTGATAAATCTACTTAGCAAAAAATCTCATTTTAGGTATTTTCAGTGATAATTGACTCCGTTGTCACCTTAAAATGCAATGAGAAATAATTGCTCGTATACATACTGTTGAACTGTTAACCAGTCTGTCTTATCTTTGTAGGTTTAAAGAAACGACAATATTTCCTTTTTTTTTCTTGTAAGGATTTCGAGATCGAGGTAATGAGGAAAGAGGTCATGAATGATGTCGCAAAATATGTTGGTGAACAAATTGAAGAGCACAGAAACACATTTGATCCTACTAATTTACGAGACTTCCTTGATCTATATTTAGACGCTGACAGGAACAAGACAGATGAGGGAGATGCCATTATAAACAGTAACGAACGTTTTTCGCAAAAATACTTTGGATAATCAGGACCGGAATTCATTTGATATAAAACAGCGTCTGAAATATGTTGAATATACAAATTAGCATAACGTTATTTTTCTGAAACATAGTAAATCAAATGATCATATCACAAATTATCTCCAATTTAGCACATTTTGATTGAAACAGGATGCATTTAAAGATAAACTTTGCCCATCCTGATGAGTAAACTATTTTTATCACAGAAATTTATTTAGATATATGGAATTCTAATTGTTTGATTTGAATAAAAGGTCAAGTAAAGTTATCTTTTATTAAAGAAAACTGCCTTTTTAATGACAATTTATATTCATATTATGACCACCTATAGTGTATAGAATATTAAATATAACATATCTACTTTGTGTGGAGTCAAACCATGTGTATCTTATATGTACAAAGAGACTGTGTAGCAATATTTTCTAATATCAAGTTCTTTAAATAATGATGGGCACGAACAACTGGAAACATAAAGAACGTAAATAATCTGCCATGTCAAGTGTTTGACGCTGGCATTGTTAATGTAGATAATGCTATGTAGCGTACTTAATATCAAACTTCATATGAAACGAATTAAATACAGCTTAGTATGTTATTATTTTTTTTCTTCATTTTTGTAACAGGGGACAGCATGTTTAGAGTAATCGTTGATTTATTTGTCGCGGGAACTGAGACAACTCAAACAGCTCTCTCC
Source organism: Ruditapes philippinarum (assembly GCF_026571515.1). Taxonomy (NCBI): domain Eukaryota; kingdom Metazoa; phylum Mollusca; class Bivalvia; order Venerida; family Veneridae; genus Ruditapes; species Ruditapes philippinarum. Next base: position 35,075 of record NW_026862010.1, on the reverse strand, counting down.
TGGGCGTTCATATACCTGGTTGAATTCCCGGACGTTCAAGAAAAATGCCAGAAGGAAATTAACACGGTATTGAACAAAATATAGTTTTTTTTATGTGAAAATTAGTATTTAGTACAGTTAGTTTTACCACTTAACTTGACTGTGTTACACTTAGTCCGTTTGTTTGTTTTTTTTTTTAAATGTAATGTACCTCTAAAATCTGGAAACAAAGTGATCCCTCGGAAGCATTAATCACAACAAAATTACAGGAGGATTACAGACGCGGTTTGATTGAGTCTGTACAAAAGCATAAGCATGCATACAAGTAAGCATGCATTAAGCATGCATACAAATCACATAAGCATGCATTTTTGAATTTAAGTCACAATTTCCTTTAGGTATCAAAAATCATATTATTTCTGTTAAATGAAATAAACAACTTTTACCATTTATTCGTTCGTTCAATCAGCCGACTCTTCTTTCCTTCTTTCCTTTCCTTCTCCATGCTTCCATTGATTTATTCTTTCATTCTGTAGTGTTATTCATTGTTCGGTTTAACATCATTAAATAACATTTGACTGTCTATACGTCATGACACTTTTCAGCTTCAATGATGGCTGTAAGAGACGAATTTCGGTTTGTCGCCCCGGCTTACTACAAGCAACGACAAACACTTTGGTTAAAATCGACCTTCGGATGATGTTTCCTTGATAGCCCACTATAAATGTATACTTTACTAGCAGGAATCGAACAGACCGTGATTAAACAAATGATTCTTAGTCATTATCTTTAGCACTTGAAAACGTTAATCCATAACAATATTAAAGAAAGATTTTATTGTATTATTTCTGTTTAATTGTAGAAAGTGAATGGTAAAGCTATTCAGTACCGTGACAGAAATTGTCTGGTTTATGTAAACGCATTTATCATGGAAGTTCACAGATATTGCTGCATGGGTATGACATTTACAATTCATTTACCGAGAGAGCATGTATTAGCAAAGATTTCAGGATTGAGATCGATTTTATAAACAAAAAGAAATCAACATACATGAAATCTGTATTTATATGATTGCTTGAAGGATGTTCAATGCTTTTATTGCATTTAACAGAGGTTACACACCACTCTTCTTCACCACTTTCTTATCATAGATTCCAATACGTTTATCATTGTAAAAACTTTTAAAATGAAAAAAATTCGCGTCATCGTATTATGATATGCATATATACATGTAGCTATAACATTTAATCTTCCGATGGTTCATTGATTTCAAAGATTGCAAAATTGATTAATCAGTACAAATTGTAATTCTTGGCAATTTGCTGAGCAAATACTAACAACACCGCTCTTCTTGGAAGTCATTAACGCTCGTTTTACACGCCCGATCATTTAAGATCGTTCAGCACGACATGATTGTTGTGTTTGTGGTACTTTAGTTTTAACTTTTTTGGCATTTTTTTATTTGGAGTGGGGTTCCAATATTCATACTTGAATAATTTTGAATCACCCTAAGGATATGTTGCCTGCATTTTAATTGTGTCTTTTGACGTCATATCTGTGATATGCAGGCTTGTTACAACCTCTGATCCCCTTTCGAAATTCCGTTTAAGTTAGTTCCGCCCATTGATTTTTTTCGTTTAGAGCACACGCATTCGTGTACTTGTGGACCATGGAATGGCACTAAAGTGTCACATTGACATGGTAAACGCCGTATGAACACATCTGCGGATGTTTCTAAATTAAAATAAATCACCATTACCACGATTTAATGTTGAATTCTGCTTAAGCCGGTGCTAGGGGCGTGGAAGGTAATTTCCACTTTCCATTACCGGCAATGAACAAACTCAATCAAACCGAGCCTGCAGCATTTTCAATTTTGTCTTGTTGGAATTTCTTTAGGGATTCTTTATATCTCTCTATTTTACCCTTTTTTGTATTAAGAGTGTTACACTGAGGATACTTGTAGATCGTTAGTCTTTGTTGTTTTAACTATCACGTCTCATAAATGACATAATTTAATCTGATCCGTTTGTATTAGTATTACTTCATTACTTGCTCTCAAATGATCACGCTGCGTAAAGAAGTATAGAGATTTAAACTTCAAGGAGTATTTATAAGAAACCCTCTGTACAGTCATATGAATATGTACATTGTTGAGTGTACAGTTAGTCATCAACGGCGCTATAAAGGACAATTTGGGCTTTCATGCTGTTGTTTCGGATTGCGACCTCAATTGCTCCTTGCACTGGCAAAGCGCTTAGGTAGAACAACTAACCTTCTGGGCTAGCACATAATTGAATGCGAAGTCCCGAACTTGATTCAACCCCACATCAGTGAGACGCAATTCATTTGAAGTAAAATTTTTCAACCAGTCGATCACGGAAACCCTGGATTGCATTTAAGTATTATATCTTTATTAGATTGTTTGCTTAATAATTTATTCTGTGTCCTCAAACTTTATTTCATTTAATTTTAGTTCCTTTAAACCTGCCACATTACACAAGTGCAGATACAACACTATCTGGCTATCATATACCTAAAGGTACTGTCATACTTCCGATGCAATACTCGGTAAGCATGGACCCTAACCTCTTCAAAAATCCAGAGAAGTTTGATCCCGGAAGGTTCATTGATGAGGAAGGACAACTGATAAACAAATTGTCATTCGTACCATATTCCACGGGTAAGATTACTCGTACGAACCATTATATATGATACATAAAAAGTTGTAACTTTTCGTAAGAATTTTAGCGGTAAAATGTATGATTATATCAACCCGACTTGCTGTGTCCTTTTTAAACACCCAGCTGTACTGTCATTACGTTCGTTTGTATCAACAGGTATAGTTATTCAACACATGGAGATATTTCGAAGGTTAAACCAATAACATCCATTTCCTTATTATATATTAACACAATCTGAAATTGAACAGTTTCCCTATTAGGCCTCTATTTTTAAGAAAGATGAACCATTGACTATGTATGTCCATGCTTTGAACCACATCCTTTTTTCATTTGGGTTTGGTTTTACAGTGTTTTTTTCTCTGTTGTTGTTGTGCTGCTGCTACTGTTGTTATTCCTGTTCTCCCACAAACACCATTTAACTGTTCTAAAAAAGTCATCTCAGGCAGGGGTAAAGGATCAACCGAATTAGACATCTTGTCTTTGTAACAAAGTCATGTTAGGGAGCAAATGATTTGTAACGACCCAAGCTTAAAATACGCAAGATTTTGCGTTGAATTTTATTTAAAGTTTAACAAAAAACTGTTCTTATGACTAAAATATTGTTAAGTCTACATCTAATGACTTACCCTTCGCGGAGGCAATTACTAATTCTGGTCAAAATATTCAGAAAATCCCTTGCTCCGATTATGCCGGGATTTAATTTTGGTGTAAGAATTGCACGGATTTGCATAAGACATTATTTTCATATTGATTGTAAATAACCATTTATGTCGAAAACCATGTACTTTAATCACTTTAATTTCTTCAAAGTAATTCACTGATTTAGAGACATGCCACCAAGTTTCACCTTATGTGTAATTTGGCTAGTTTTAGTATTTGATATGGAAAAAAAAGATGAATAATAACTTGTTTCATCATTTTATTTATACAGGACCACGAGTTTGTTTAGGTGAGGCATTGGCAAGAACTGAGATGTTCCTTGTTCTTACAACACTGCTTCAGAACTTCAATTTTCTCCGTGAAGATCCTAATGTTCCTCAAAGTTTCGAAGCTGACGTCACTTCCAATACTCTTAATCGTCCACTTCCTGTCAAGATCCGGGCTATTAAGAAAAAAAGGATCGAATAATATTAACTGGCATATCTAACAAAAATAAGGAAATTAAAACGCATCATTGTTTTTCTCCATAAACTCGGAATCCAGGAATATTCAAGTTGTGTCTCTTTTTTTGTATTTTTGTGTGATTTTATTTTATTTTTTTGTGTGTTATCAGATAACTATATGCTATGTTGGAGAACACATTAACGTTATTTGCTTTCTTACTTAGTGATATAAACATGTATAATCAGATCAGACTGTATCTACAAAATATAGTTTGAACGCATTTAGACTTGTATATTCATCATTCAAAATAAAGGCTGATAAAAGATATACCCGTAATACTAATAGTTTCAAATTTTGTTGGGCAGGGGAATTATGCATATTTGAAAGTGAATATGATAAAAATAAGATGGTGATTGAATAATTATATAAATATTAAACACATTGTAACATCTGTATAAATTTGTGGACAGTTTAGGGTATTTTACAATCAAGAAACGCTGCAAAACAACCTTATCCATTACACGGTAATGTACTAAAAGAAATCGTACACAAATATTCGATTACTCTGATACATACGCATAATTTAGGAATGTTATATATAAGAAATGTAGCAGACTTCATTGTGTATATAATAACGAGTTCGTATTACGCCGAAAAATGAAAATACCATTAAAAAGGCATCTCATTCTTTTGTTGTACTTAAACGATATTGTTAAGAGGAGAGAATATTTGTCATTGATTAAAAACGTGAACACAAATGACAGCGTGTGTGCAAATATTCTAGAATAGCATTTTTGTCAAGTAAGTTGCTAAAATACAACCTCGTGTATATAATTATAAAACCTTTAAAGTGTAAATATAATTCAAAGTGTTGAACATAGAAAGCCACGTTTCTCTTTGTTCGTAAATATCTATGAAAATTTCCTAATTTCACAGTATATTTATGAATCAAAATTTATCATGTCAGACTTATTTGGTACATGCATTTTATGAGGAACTATTTTATTTACTTTATTTACTTTATTCAGATACATGTCACTACTACACATACAATTGATACTGTCTTGTTATTATTAATGATGACTTAAATTCATCCTGCATTATCCACCAACATTGTTGTGCTCTGAGATAATCGTTTGTAATGTAATAATGTCTGTCATTCGTAATCCTTCGTTATAAATATTTTTTTAGGATAACAGCTCTGTATTAACTGCAAAGTTGATTTTAACTAAAAGTAACAGGAATGAGACTTGCTTACAGAAATCATGTTTATGGTTCCATAAGTGACGTAAAGATCACAAAAAGTCATAATAAACTCAAATAATGGTGTTTCGTTAAGAAAAACGCGTTTTTTTCTGAGAACGAAAAGGGGAAAGCACGACAATACTTAATGCGACAGTACGGTTGCAAAATGCGACAATTCGATGGTGACGTACGTTGGCCTAGCACGATATAACGATGATAAAATTCCATCGTACTGTCGCCATCATACATTCGTAATTTTATGATCGTACTGGCAACTATCATTATCGTACTGTCGAATCTTTACACAAAATAAGATATTATAAGAGGAAAACATTGACCATTTCTTCGTCTGACGCCATGCTGAGTGAAACGTTTGCGCATGCTTGACCGGAAGGTGCGAAGCGATGGTAATACGCGATAGTAGGATGTTGACAGTGCGACATTACAATAGTGACAATACAATGATTAAGCGCGACAGATAGATGTTGACAGTAAGACGTTACGGTCTACAAGTACAATGGTGACAGTTTGGTGATGACAATATAACAGCATGATGGTCTGTCATTATTGCACTGTCGTGCTCCGCCATCGTACTGTCGAACTTCACTATCATATTGTTGCACTTTGCCATCTATTTTGTATGTCATTATCTTAATAATTGTTTTTTTTCCGACGTGTTTTATAAGCGTTTCTAATCATTTAGAATCATGTATAAATTAAAAAAAGTTTGACTTAAATGAGTTCGAGAACTGGCAATTTTTACAAAATTAAAATAAATATAACGTACCATACAGTTTGTGTAGTTAAATTTCGACCTTATTTCAATTGAAGCAAAATAGATTATTAAAAAATACATGCCATATTATTGACATGTGTAACTTTAATCGATTTTGTTCAAGAAAAAAAACAAATACATCTGAAAAGCTTTTCAAAAGTACTTGCATTTATTTAGACATTTTCTGATGTTGTCAAACTAAATCATCTTCATTTTGATGTTTGACAGAAATGTCTAAGTCATGATTAATAACTGTCATATCTGACATGTCCAATGAACATTTTATTATAATAGCTTATGTTCAGTAAGGCATGTATGTTTGTTTATTTATAGTAGTAGAGATGATAAATTGATACTCGATTCTCTAAAACAATATATCAAAGAAATCGTTTCATATTCCCGCTTGATTTTCTTTTGTAAAGTGGATGTAACGGATACATGTAGGTTTTAAATTCACCTTCGCCACTATATTTATAGTGGTCAATGACCTATGAACATTTAGTTGTACTACACATAATATGTAAGGGAGTTGTCTCCCTTGTTTTTTTGCTCTCCATTTGTATTTCATAAAGAAAGACATTTTGTGCTCGTGTTAATAAACAGTTATATCAAGTCTATCCCGTATTCTTGTTTACTGGCGTGGTGGCAGCTGTCGGATAAAAACCCAGACTTCCAGTATACGTGATTAGTATCGTCATTAACGAACTGGTAACAAAAATATAGCCAAAAGCGGCCGGGACGTGACAAGTAACTGAAACACGACTCGATTCAAAAAGGCTACGCATCGTGCTCCAAAACAATGGACATTATCTAAAAACGAAACAATAACATCGTTTGAATCGTGGCAACAAAACCTGCAAATATCCTGTCTTTAGACTCAAATTTTGCTCCCTTTCTGGTCGACGGGTTTTACATGGCTGAAAAAATCTGGCAACCCACTTCGTGGCCTAACCGACGATGGGGAAGCAGTCCCAGAGGCAAAACGTCGTACCGCCGAACAAAAAGTTACACACCTGGATTTGATGCTGGGACAAATTGCCAATTATTGCCCAGTTATTTCAAGAAATACTATTGTCAAGAATTCAACATCCTTATCAAATATCTGGCAGGCAATTCGACTTCATTATGGATTTCAGCGGTCAGGAGCAAACTTTTTAAACTTAAATGACATTAAATTAAAACAGATGAGCGCCCTGAGGATTTGTATCAGAGATTAATTAGTTTTGCTGAAGACAACCTTCTCAAGGCAGGTGGCAATATTACAACATCATGGGATGCCCCAACTGACGATGAAGATCTTACACCATCTATGGAAAATTTCATCATTCTGACATGGCTTCGCTTGATTCACCCAAATCTTCCAGCTCTTGTCAAGCAGCGTTATGGAACTGACCTCCGGTCGAAGACTCTTGCTTCAATTAAACCCGAGATCTCTCAGGCGTTAGACAGTTTACTGGGATGAAATTCACTCAATTAATGAATCAAAGGTTCTTAGGACTTCATTCAAATCCAGATTTCCGCCAAGTTCAAACGCACACCAACCTGCCCACTTTGTAAACAAGCTGGCAGAACACGCTACCACATTATTTAAGCAAATGTAACTTTTTACCTGACTCTGATAAACAGTTCTTGAATTCCAGGGTGAGACAGACCACGGAAGATAAACGAATTTATTGAGAATCTTTGTCAAAACCGATGACCAAGATGATCAAGATGAGCATGATATCCCTCCCGACACATTATACCGCTGTCACATCATCTTCGCGTAGGGTTAGTACTACTAAATCGCCGACAATGAAAGTTTTTTCATAAGCATTACGCATTAATTGTCACGCTTGATACTGGTGCAGAAATTAGCATGATCAAGAGTTCTGTTGCTAAAACACATTGGAGCAACTATTCAAATCTACCAGTCAAACAATGCACTTCAAGCAGATGGGTTCAACTCCTCTTAATATTACTGGGGAGACTCATATCATGCTTACACGGGGCAAAAATCATTTCAAACTTGATGCGCTTGTAGTGATAACCTTGATGTTGATATTTTAGCCGGCGTTTCATTTATGGCCTACAATGAATATCTCAGTCAGGCCTTCAAAACACGAAATCATATCGTGATAATCAGAAGATTATCTATAGTAGTTTTTGAATCCGAAAAACTGAAAAACACTAACATCCGTCATGTTCCACCGTTCGTTTTGCGTATTACCTCTTCTGCTGTAGTTTGGCCCGGAGAATACATCGAAGTAGATATTTTTTAAATAATGCTCATGCCGATTGCCACCCTTGCCATTGAGAAACGATATGATTATAGCAAAACGGTTGGGAACTGGCCACCACCTCAGTTAATAGAGGCGGTTGATGGCAAAATTCGCATACTTAATGACTCCGCCGATCCACAAAAGCTTCATAAGCATGACCATTTTTGTCAAAGTAAGACTAACTTCTCCCGTCACAACTGTCACTAGTACTTTAGATGATGCTACTTTATCCCCTGCTTCGACTCATGTGAAGAATTCCCATGACAAACACACTGCTAACTCGGGCACTGTTAACTTAGATCCTGACAACATCCTTCCACCAAAGTCTCGCTCTGAATTTCAGTCCCTACATGACCAATTTGATGTTGTTTTTAGTAGTGACATAAAAAGAGGCTACAACGGAGCTGTAGGTCCCTTTTCAGGCTAAGGTCAACATGGGCCCTGTACAACCACCCAACGAAAGGGGAGAGTACCCCAATATAATCGTGATAAGTTTGGTTCAGTTACAGCATAAATTTGATGAACTTTTGAATGTCAAGGTGTTTTCTGCCGACCAGAAGATCTTGACATATCTGTTGAATATCTTAACCCATCCTTTTTAGTTATAAAACCCCCAGGGTGGCTATAGACTAGTTACTGATTTTGCAGATGTTGGTCGGTACAGTAAGCCCCCAACCTTCTCTCTTATGCCTGATGTTGATTCTATTCTTCGCCTTATTGCTCCTTGGAAGTACATTATTAAAACTGATCTTACTAGTGCTTTCTACCAAATTCCACTTTCCAAAGATTCTATGAAATATTGTGGGTTGCTACCACCCTTTAAAGTGTGCGAGTGTACACTCGCACTGCTATGGGTATGCCAGGGTCTGAGACAGCTCTAGAGGAACTCCTTTGTCGAGTTCTAGGCGACTGTCTTCAGGACGGTATTGTCGCTAAGTTGGCTGATGACTTATATTGTGGTGGCAACACACCTGATGAGTTGTACACCAATTGGAAACGTGTCCTCACAGCCCTTTACAAGTCAAACTTGAGACTGTCACTTCTAAAACCGTCGTTGCTCCAACTTCAACAACAATTCTGGGTTGGACATGGTCAAACGGCATTATCACTGCTAATGCTCACCGCATTTCTGTACTGTCTACTTGCCCATCCCCTACAACAGTGCGTGGCCTTAGGTCATTCATTGGTGCTTACAAAGTGCTTGCAAGGGTTATACCTAATTGCTCCTCTATACTTGCCCCTCTTGATGACAAAATTGCAGGACGACCCTCACAGGAAAAAGCTGGAGTGGACTGATGACTTACATGTATACTTTGCTAATGCTCAGAAACTTATAAACACGCATAAGGCTATCGTTCTCCCTAGAGTTTCAGATCAATTGTGGATTGTTACAGATGGGTCTGTTGTCAAACATGGCATAGGTGCAACCCTTTACGTAACAAGAAAACAACAAACTTTCACTTGCTGGTTTTTTTAGTGCCAAATTAAGAAAACACCAAGTTACATGGCTCCCTTGTGAGATCGAAGCGCTAGCAATCGCCGCTGCTATTAAACATTTCAGTCCGTATATTGTTTCAATCTAAGCATAGGTCATGTATTTTGACGGATAGCAAGCCATGTGTTCAAGCTATTGAGAAACTTTATAGGGGAGAGTTTTCTGCTAGTCCCAGATTGACATCGTTTTTGTCATTAGTCAGCCGGTATAATCTTAACATACGGCATTTAGCTGGATCTGCAAACATACCATCAGACTTCGCTAGTCGCAATGCCCCAGACTGCACAGAACCGCACTGTCAGATCTGCTCTTTTATAATAGAAACTGAAGATTCTGTTGTCCGATCAGTCCAGGTGAATGACATTCTGAATAATTTGACTAATTTTACCTTTCACAACCCGCTCCGCATGGTTAGATATACAATCTGACTGCCCTGACCTTCGCAGAACTCATGCTCATCTTAAACAAGGCACTCGCCCTTCAAAAAAACTTACTAATATTAAAAGATGTTAAACGTTATCTTAATGTGGTCTCTATCGCTAAGGATAACCTATTAGTTGTACCGAAAAATGATCGCTTACACCATACAATGAACTCATAGTTGTACCTCGCTCAGTCATAGACGGACTTGTGACAGCACTTCATCTGAAATTAAACCATCCGACAAAGCATCAAATGCAACTTGTAATGAAAATACACTTTTATGCTTTAGACTTAAATAATGCTATTGACAGCGTCTGTGAATTATGTCATACTTGTACTTCTTTGCAGAAGTATCCAGATACTTTAAATGAACAAACAACGTGCCCCTCCACCAGAGGTTGTGGGAATTTATTTTGCAACTGATGTTTTAAAACGAAATAAACAATTGATACTTGTGCTTCGTGAAACTGTAAGCTCATATACCTCAGCTTGTATAATTGAAAATGAAAAAACATGATACACTACGTGTCGCTTTGTTGAAACTTATTCTCGGATTACACCCACTTGAGGGTCCAAGTGCTATCATCAGATGTGATGCAGCTCCAGGATTTGTAGCCTTGCGAGAAGACGAAAAACTCAAGTCACTTGGGATTGTACTTGAAATTGGTTGCGCGAAAAATGTAAATAAGAACCCTGTTGCAGAAAAAGCAATTCTTGAGTTTGAAAACGAAACTACTTCGCCATGATCCCTCTGGGGGTCCAGTTTCAGAATTAGGACTGTCAGTTGTTATTGCAAGACTGAATTCACGTATTCGTAATTGTGGCTTATCATCACGAGAACTTTGGACCCAACGAACCAGTTTACAAATGAACAGTTACCTTTATCGGATAGAGCTCTCATTTTAAGTCAGCATGAAAACCGCCTACGTAATCACCCATACAGTGAAAAATCTAAAATCAAGGGACATAAGCCCTTGTCTTGTCAAGAGTTATCAGTTGGCGATATTGTTTATCTTGTTAATGAGAAAGGTAAGCTCAAGGCTCGTGACAGATATCTAATTATATCTATTGAAAGTCCATGGTGTTACATTAAGAAATTTTCTGGTTCACAGTTAAGAGCTACATCATACAAAATTAAACTTAGTGAGTGCTACAGAGTTCCAAGTCAATTTACTGAGTGTTTGCCAAATCAAGTGAAATATTATAGTGATAATGATCATGTAAGTGAGGAAGAAGACGCGATACCAGAAGTTATTAACATTCCGGACACTTTGTCTCGTCCAGCATATGAACTGCCAAATCAACCAATTGAAAATAACTTATCTTTGGACCTTTCTCCAGAAGTAGTTGATGAGCATGATATAAACTCTAGTCATTCTAATGTTGAACTCCGCACCATTAATACAAGTGAGCGACCACAAAGGGTCCGAAAGCCTCCAACTTACCTCAATGACTATGATTTGTCTTAATACTTGATTTCACATTATAACACCAGAACATTTTTCTTAAGTCAATGTTATTCTAGTTCGTTTTATTCAACATTATTTTTAAATGTTTTAAATGATAAATTTGCTTAATACTAAGATGCTGTATGTTGCTTAAATTAACCATTAGTCAAACATGTTGCATAATTGTATCCGTACTTCCTAGGGAAAGGAAAAAGAAGTCACGCCACTATATTTATAGTGGTCAATGACCTATGAACATTTAGTTGTACTACACATAATATGTAAGGGAGTTGTCTCCCTTGTTTTTTGCTCTCCATTTGTATTTCATAAAGAAAGACATTTTGTGCTCGTGTTAATAAACAGTTATATCAAGTCTATCCCGTATTCTTGTTTACTGGCGCTTGACAGTGACAAAGTTTAAATTGCATAATTAGATAGGTGAAGATAAAACCATACATGTCTCCCATTGACTACAATTTGTGTAATGGGCTACTGCTGTATATAATTTATAATTCTTACTTCAAAAAAGTGCAACATGATGTGTTTAAGCTTACCAAGTTCAGTATCAGAAGTCAGTAATATTACTGATCCGCTCGCGCTTCTATTTGAATTTTGAAAATTTAATAATTGTCTGGTAATGCAGACACTAACGGATATTTATATTAACAAAAAAGGACGGAAATTACGTTATTTTACGACAATACACGTTGTTTGCTCAGTGCTGAATCGATAAAAGATGCATTTTGTTTCTAGACGCATGCGTAATTCGATAGAGGGTTCAAAAACAAATAGTATCATTTAGAATCTTATGAAATATTAAGCCCTTTTAAAACATTGAGTTTGTTATCAACCGCCAACCCAAAACACTGAATAATAAACAACATATAGACAAGGATTGTTAAGGTTTGTCATGTTTCAACACTTTTTTTCATCATGAAAATATAAATATCTACCAGCAGTGACTTACTCATTATACATGTTATAATTATTTGCAAATTACAACCTATTATAATTGTTGTTTCTTGAACCCTCTTTACATCTAGACATAACAAGACTTGTTTTATCAGTCAGACAGCCTAGTTTCATTTCTTTACGTAAATCATACAAACACATACGTCGTCTATAAATTTTATCAAATTTGTATTGTAAGAAGTGGATAGCCTTTTATATAATCAGGAAATTGATTGATATTAATTTTAAGTGCATTGTTATAGAATAATGCACGGTTTGAGATCAATTGCAGTGAAATATGATAAATAATTGATTATCAATCAATTTAAATAATTATGAACTGTTTTAGCTCTGACTATGCTCTAAAATAAATTGAATAATTACCTTACATATATCTTGTAGCAGTTTTGAAATACAAAACAATACATTTCTAGTCAAACCTAGTTTACCATGCGGAAAGCTATGTTTAAAGTTATGCTTCATTCGTGTATTTTACAGAAGAATTTTTCCTCTTGGTTATCTATGAGAAAACCATGAAAAAGCTATCAATTCAATTTAATTAATCTGGTACTAATACAGTAAGGATTGTGTTAAATTGAATCAAATTCTTCAATATTAAACTGCAGTTTTTAACAGTTACAGACCGATCAATGTGCAGGAAATGTTCAATAGATTTTGTTTTTAAAAATTTCTTATATTATTAGAATTGCAAAATTAACACAAAGAGCTCTTTCAAAGATATTAAGAAGTCACTGAAAAAATAAGAGGACTAAAAAGAACGTTATTATTTCTGTTTTTGTCTCCATTGGTCATGTGTGTAAAGCTGCTGACGCTTTTTGTCTGAGTAAAAGAATCTTGCTGTCGAGGAAATATAATTTTCACATTTGTATGATCTGTTTGATTATTCACGCAATAGTGGATTGATTTATGTGTAATTATGTGTAATTACTAAGCAAATGTAATATAAATGTTTTGGAAAATGAGATACATTATTACAGAATAAAAAGGTGTTTATTACTCAGTGATGCATTCAATTAATTGATCATTCTAACATATTTCCATTTAACTAATTCCTTATTAAACAATTACCAATTTTTGAATGCTCTACGTTAACATTTTCAGACTGCATAAAACATAAAAACAAAAAATGAACTGTACATTAAGCTAATTTTACGAGCTGATCTTATATAAATTATTCCTGGATTTCTTTATAAAAACTACGAAGTGAGAAAAAACAATATAACTTCACAAAATCACAGGTAACCTACGAAATATTAATTCGTAATTTCGATATATTATTTTCTTTTAAGAAATAATAATTCGTTTTATAATGAATATGAATATGAATATATGATTCGTTCTTACGAAATATTTATTAGTAATTACGAAATAATTATTCGGTTTTTTTTTACGAAATATTATTTCGTTTTCATTATTTTCCTTGATTAAAACATTTCTTCTTTATTTATTGATTATTTCTCAATACTACTTTTAAGAAATAGCCACGATACAAACACTTTAACCTCGTATTATGTAAAATGTTAAGAAAGCGACATAGACAGAACATATGGCGGCTAGTTTGACGTAAAAACAAGATAGTCCGAGAAATACTCCTCTTATTGTCAATCAATACATATCTATTGATTTGTTTTCAAAAGCATTAAAATTGTCTATGATAATATGCTAAATTGCACGATTTAATATTGATAATTTAGTTAATCGATTCAATATTGATAATTAAGTTTATCGTCTGCAAGATTGAACAAGAAATTTACAGTACACTTGATCTCGACATTGCAGTTTAACATGACAATGCTAACAATGTTGATATTAATTTCGTAAACAGACATTTTTCAATTCTAAGGAGTGTTTTAAAGAGTAATTACAAAATGTTTGAAGAAATTATGAAAAATGTAAGGTATGCATAAATATGCTTAATCCAAATTCAGATTTAGATTTCAGATTTAGATTGTGCGACATAAGCATAGAAACATGTTGCGCCTGTACAAATCAGCATATTTTGTGAAACACTTAAATTGTATTACTTTAAATTACTATAAAAAGTAAAGAAATGTATGCTTTTTTATATATTTGATTTATTTATGTATGTTTGTAATATAAATCATTTGCTCTAAATTTTTATCCAGACCTGTAAAAAAAACAAACAAAAAACAGCAAAGTTGGAACGGTTACATGTTTATATTGCACTTCATACTTTCCTGGGATACTGAATTTGGAATTTATCTTTCCTTCAATCAGTTCTGAAGACAAATGTGCTGTCAGACACAATAAGAAATATGACATACGATGACAGAGTACAAAGTCTGATCTATGTTTTGTATCATGTTTTGACAAGTAATCTAGTATTCCCGCAGCTTCTTGATTTACAAGATACATTTTGTTGCTTTTAATAATAGAGAAAAACATTATCCCTAACGAACGCCCAAACGAATGGAATAAAAATGTTGTAGGCTTAGTTTGATTAAGCCTGTTAATGGACAGTATTGGAAAATGCAGGTTACCGTCCACGCCGCCCCCTAGTACCGGCTTAAGCAGTATTCAACATTCAAACATGAAAACGGTGAGATTTTGAGCAGATGTGTTCATACGGCGGTTATTATAGAGCCTTCAATGTGACAAGTTCGTGACATAAACTTCAACATTATATTATTAAACATGTTTATATTTGTAAAACTATAATATGGAAATGTATAAAGATTGTTAATGCCACTTTCACTTACTTTTATCACTTTTAACATTTTTATATCTTTGTCGAAATAAAATGTTCAACAATGTATTAACAAGAATAATTTTTCAAATGAGTACGTTTTATTTTTTGTTTGCTGTTTATATCAACACGAATCAATTATACGTTCTTTATAATTAAATCATTCTTTAAGAATTCACTTCCGCATAATCACGGATAGCGACGTTAATCAATTTTTATACGTAAGAACTTTTTATTATGCTGTATGTACGTACTAAATGAATGCCATTCAATTTTTTTTTCTTTCCCCAGATCTGGGAGGGTTTACATAGATTGAGAGTATAGCTGAAAGAAAACTGCTGGGCAAGTGTAGTACTCTACACTAATCATTGCGTTTTTTTCTTTTGTGTTACTTTTTTTCAAATAAGGACAAACGTCGTTGAGAAGTTTTAGCTAAGGCGTAGTATTTAATTGAACCTTCTGTTCTTTAGTTTATACAAATGCAGAAAATTGAAAAGTTTGTGCGAAAGTTCGTTTTGTTTGTAGCAGATATGGAATACAAGTTATAAGGAAGTTATTGACTTAATAACATTTGTGCTTCATTTATACCTTGAGCTAATATTGATAATCTTTCTTTGAGACAGCACATAAAAGTTAAGCAATGGATTTCATCCGAGCGTCGTTAGATAAAACGAAAGTTCAACGTAAATGTAAACTTTTATTGTAAAGGTAACTATATGTTTGAGATAATGTTTAAATGATATATCATTATTTGAAAAAGGTCGTTTAGTAAATTATTTGATTAATAGTATTATGGTGGATTTGGAAAAATAATACGTTTAGTTTACTTGAAACATCTTAGCCAAATGTAAATAGATTTAATCAGTTAATGTAATGATTAATTAAAAAGAAATTGGAAAGAAATATGGTCGTCGACTTGACAAACATTTGCGTTCATTGAACGCTGCCTTTCCTTGTTGATCTTGTTTATCATATTTTATTAACTTGTTGGTAATTACTTATTTAATGTTGGTTATGCTATTATTAATATACTGCTTATACGTGTAACTAAAATATTTTAAAACCATCTCAAGAAAATGTATAAAATAATTGTAACAATAAATTGTATAAAGAATATAAATAAAACAAGGAGATATACTATAATCATTAAACCTTTATTTTAGCAAGGGCAACTTTTCATATGAAAAGTATCAGTTTCGAATTAAAAAACATAAACAATCAGAGGAGATTAGTATTGAAAATAATGTGTCGATAATAGAAAGTATGTTATACTATACATATTGTCCAACAATATTGACCTTGCACCTCATTAACTTTCGTAAAGTTCATTTGAATAAACACTAACCAGTATCTATCGAATATATCGATATATTTACTAACTTCACTCGTCAGTGAGGTATGGTGTATTGGTATAGATGCCGGACTAACGATCTGAAGGTCTCTGGTTCGATTCCTTGTTATGAACACCATGTTATGATTTGTTTTTAATTTACTTGCAAGAATTAATTTGAAATAGGTTTACTACAACTTGTTTTAGAATACATTTTAAGTGGAGTTTTTGTATACACAGTCATATATATTTATCTTTTTACAGTATCTTTCAACGTTTCTCTTTTTGACATTATGCAATCATATATACTTAGCGCATACACGCTATAAAGGCAGTACAGATAGTACACACAACAAAAAACGTTTGCAATAGTTTAAAGAGAATGGCAATATTAAAATTAAAACAAAAAAAATAATTCGCTGAAATAGGATTCGAACCTACCAGTTAACGTCTACATTCCTCAAGTGAAAAACCTTTACCAACTGCGCTAAGAGGTAATTTCATTTTACAATATTGTAAGTCTGTAACAATTTGATATTTACATTTATATCAATTTACAAGTAGATCGTAACGTTTACAGAAAATACCGACTACAGGGTCAAATGCAAGAGTGCCAGGTCACTGTTGTTGGACATTACATATGTTGATCATATGCATTGTCATTCGTGACAACAAACCATGAAATGGTTATGTATAGATAAGTGAGAGATACATAATCCTAAATGACATATCAATAAAAAAGTATTACATTTAATGTATTGTTCTAAACCGCAATAATACCATTCATTACACACACGTTCGCACTAAATCACTTATGTTTTTTTTGTAAGAAATATATTTTATATAATATCTAAAACATACATTTCTTTTATTTCTGTCGATATTTAAAAATACTTTGGGAAATGGACACATTGTAGACGAATAGTCAACTTCGATACTATTTTTAGGTATAAGAAAGATCAGAAAGTCATATCCATTGTTAAGATGGTTTTTAGTACTATGGTCGAAAGGTATTGGTATTTGCGTTGTTCTCAAACGGAATCTTTTGACTTGATATTCAAACTTATTTGGGTGGGTAATCACGTGATATATGCTTCCGGTAAAATTGGGTCGCCGGTAATAACCGCGCCAATTACTTTAAGATGTTTTCTGATATTTCGTTGATTCTTTCGTTATTTGAGTAATAAACATGTATCATGCTTCAAGCAAATATTGCCAATTCTAACTGTACAAAACTTTCCATTTTATATATCCTCTTTTGTGTCTCTGTAATTCTTGCCAAATTCTATCTTTGCGATATGCGTAACATTGTGTTACGATTTCTGCAAACATATTGGGATATGAACAAAATCTACATTTGACCAATGTTTATCATAGAATTCGGAAAATATTTGCCTAGGACACGGTGTATGATTATTATTCACTGACTCGTGTGGTTCATATCGCATTTAGATCCCTCTATCAAACACAGTATGCGTGGAATTAAAGATATGATTTCTGAATGTGCAGTGATAAACAATTAATCATTTAACTCAATGTCAGAGGAAAATGTTCTCGAAAATATTTCGTCTCGCCCGGTTTGACCCTCTTCCTATGGATTACAAGTAATATATTTTTTCTGGTACACCTTACATTAATAAACAGTATGATATATCCTTTAACATATAAATCGGTACATATTTTATAGGATATTTGCATTTAAGACGAAATGCTTTAGACCAAAGAGAAATCATTGATATAAACAAACAACAAAATAGAACTGTTTTTAATTAGATTTATCTCTAGATGATAACGAATGATCGTTAAGGTGTTTGATTGATGCAAGAGGAAATGGTGATGACTTTATTGCCTTTTAATTTGCTTAAGAAAATCTGAAAATGATAAAGGTTATCATGCAACTTTACCGATTAATTAATTCCTATTCCAAAACATTAGCTTTGCTATTTTGTAAAGGGTTTGGTAAAATATAACGCTTCATTTAATTTTGTGATACACAGGTATGCAAATCTTACCTGCATTTTTTTTCAGAAGGGAAAACAATATTCTATTTATTCAAATCAAGACATTTGTAATGAACCGGTCATAAAATACCATGGTGTGTCTCCAAAATAATTATACTAGAAAACAATTTCCCATTCTGTTTCTTGATATAGCTCTTATGTGTATCGTATCAAATTGGTAAGAATAAGCTGTTCTGTACTCTGCCCGTTGATGTTGTATACAATGAATAATACTGAAGATATTGATCATATTCAATAGCTTTTCAGTGTTCTTTAATTATTTTATCAGAACCACAATGTTATGTTACACAGGCCGATGTACAGATTTGGGACTGTGAAATATCCAGTGGATATGACATGTAAATGATAAATTTACATATTATGTACATTATTCGGAACAAAACAAAAGTGACAAGATCTCATGAAGTTAGTTTGCTTTATTCTGTCCAGATGTAAAATAATCAGACATTTAAAGTAAAGACACAAATATTCAGTATGAGAAATACTGTTTATTTCAATGCTTGCTTTGAAACAAAGTTTTTCAACTTTTCTGAAGACATTTGTTGTAATTTTATATAGTGCTAAAACTTAACATTCGGTACTTGAAACAGTATCAATAAATGTCGTCTTTTATAAAAGTTAACACAGAGTAATTATGCTCACTTATTTATGTGTCAACATTGTGAACAATGTGTATTTCTACCGATAAATAAACGATTGATATGTCATTTCTATGTCTTTAATTATACCCTACAGGACCGCCTCCGTGGTCGAGGGGTTAGAGTCAATGACATCTTATCCAGTTACCTCTCTGGAGTGGGTTCGATCCCCGGAAGATGCTTTGGTAGTTTAGCGCGGAGGAAAGCTAGTCTTGTACTGGTGTAACTGTCCAGGAACGATGGTTAGGAAACTACCCGCCTATATGACTGAAATACTGTTGGAAAAAGGCGTAAAATAAAACAAACAAAATACCCTACAGATCAAAGTTCCCAGAAAGGATATTTAAGTATTTTAAAAAACAATTCCTGTCAAGAAAATAATAACATCTTGCTTGAAAAGAAACATAGAATGTATGACTTTTGCTGGGTTCAGTAAAGCATATAAATTTTAACGAATTCAAGGATCTTTAAAGCTTCTATGTATATCTATATTTACAAAGCACATTTGTTTGCTATGATTTCAAAGTTTTCTCTCAAGGGTCCAAAAAGTTGTTGGACAATTTCCATATGTGCGGATACTTACAAAGTAGGCTATGTGTTTCAACTTATTACGAAATAATTAAAGTAAATTGGGCCATAATGGAAGGTTTGTAAATAATCATGTTTTATAAAATTATTGAAATGATCCCTTTTTTCATTGTTTTTATCACTATTTATATTCGTCGTCCTTCATTTACTTTGAAAAAAAGAACAAAAACAAGAGAACACCTGAACAACTTAATATGCCGCCATTATCCACTTTTATTTTAATAAAATGATGCTTATGTCATTTACGTGATGGAAACCCAGACGGAAATAAAAGTTTTAAAGCATAAAATGCGGTAAGCTGATTCGTAGTACTACAACACTGTAATCTAAAACTTAAATCAATTCCGGTATGGATTAAATAGATGCTTTAAATTCTGTGTTATCTTGAAAATCAAATAAAAACAAAACAGACATGAAAAATACCAATGTAAATACTTAAAAGAATTTTGTGTCCGTGTGGATGACAAAATGGCTCTATATCATGTCACAGTAATGTTTAAATGCCATTCGTTTCTCTAAAAATTACGTTCTTTTATAAACATCTCGATTTAACCTTCCTGCTTAAATTGCTGCACGCAGTACTAGTCGTGCTTTAGACCTTCATTGCACTTTTTCTTTTATTAACAGTAGTTTATACAAAATTATACACCATTTGTAATACAAGAATATAGTTATACCCATAAATGAAGTTCATCACCACATCGGGCAATTAGATGTTCAGGCACTAGCAAATACACTTCTAATTCAGCAATACAAGGTGAAATGGGTTTGGGTTCCATCTTTGTAAAGCAATGGAAATAAGAATCATGTCATTGTAAATCATGTCTGTGTTACAGTGTATATTGAATAAACTATATTATGTGGGTTATAATTTATATAAAAACTAGTCATTTATTGTCTAAAAATATTTGATAAATGAAACTGTTTTATCGACCAATATATTTGGCATTGGTGATACATGAATGTAACAAACTATAATTAAAATCTCGTTTATCTTCTCTTACGCATCGTAAATTTGCATATTATTACTCATGAAGATTGGTAAATCTATGTCACTAAAACAAACGTGTTTATAACTTACGAAATGCGGATATGCTCAACAAAAAACATTATGTGGCATGTGTTTCTATTACGCAAAAGTTACTAAGGTTAAGCTTCATGTTCTTTAAACATAACAAAAGCATGTCCAATTTCATGTGTAAACTGCGACTCAAAGGTGCACTTCAAATGGACCTTATTGTATACGTACGTTAGATTTTTACAAATGAAGCAGACGCCCGGAAAAACGAGTTAACCGATTAAAAATCAACGTTTATAGTCAACATATAACAATGCGTCCAAACTGATATCTTAAGCCCATGCATCATTTTTGGAATGTTTTCTTTAATATTAGTATACGACGGATAGTCTGAATAAAGAGTCAAAGACCAACAAAAATACCTAGTAGGCGGTAAGTACTTTCTAAAAGAGTTTGAATAAAGTAAATACAATGTTCGACAAACCGTTCCAAAATTGCCCTGTTTTATCTCACTAAAACCATTTTTTCCTATTACTATAACATAATTAGATCATTTTGATCCCTGATGTGTATTGGTGAAGATGAAGAGAAGCATTATTATTTTGTTTAAAATCATTATCGCGTATTTTCAGTGCACTAATGATCTAATTTAGTGTGTTGTATAATTGGAGTGCTCGTTCTCGTACTCTTTAATAAAGTCTGAGTTTCATTCAGTTTTCTTGATACTGATAATTTTCAAGCATTATTTCCATCTGAAATACTTTATAAACCTTATAATTGACATGGAACCAAGATTTATGTGTCAAATTTTTGAAAATTAAAGAAAAGTGACGTGATTTAGAATGTCTAATTGTATTCGAGAAAGACTGAAAAGAACTAATTTGCCTACAGACAGGTTTTACTTTCCGATAGTCACTCTGTCTAAATATGGTCACGTTATTTTTACTTGATATAAAACATTGTTCAAAATATTATGTAGCATTCTCTATTATTTTGGTTATATACACAGCAACATGTTTTTTGTTTATTATTATTTTTCTCACAAATTTTGCACTTAGTTTGTTCGCAGTCAGATCATGTTTGCAGTATCTAATGTAAATTGTAAAGATAAGAATTCGACGAAGTACAACATTGATTGCATTTAAATAAATATGAAATGAAAAAGTGCGTTGATAGATTTGTATTTTTAAATAAGTCATTTTTCTCATTTGCATTGAAAATTTAAATTAAATTACTTGTTGTTTTCATTTACAAGGCATAATTCTTTTAAAGACATTCACTTTTCTCCTGACTGTGACAGTCAATGTTTTGGCAGTAGACTATCAACTATATATTAAGATAGTTTAGAAAATGTACATTTGCCACAGCCTACTATGCATGTTAACTTTCAAGGGAAAGAAAATCGCTGCTTAGTTATATTGTGCAATCTATGACATTTAGTTCAACTAAATTACTCTTGATACAATTATGACTTATGTGACGCTGTTCGTCATTGGTTTGATGATATATCTCATAGACTATTTCTGAAATATATCGAAAATATAAATATATGGTAGGTATAAAATTTCTTTCAATTTAGTTGCCGTTCATATCATAGACAGTCAGTTCGTAAATGAACTTATCTTTGTTGAACATTCAAACTGACAGTTATTGTTTGTAGCTTATAACTAAGGCATCATGATGTGTTTAATTAGTTGTTATATCAAGTTATTTGTAATATTTAGAGTACAATGTTCTCGAAGGTATTATGAAACATAACAAAATACCAAAGAAATGTTCCGCTTATTGCAAATTCTATTTTTGTTGTTCTGGCAAGAAGTATTGATAAAAAAATACACTATATCAAAGAAATCTTCTGCTAATTGCTACTTATAATATTGTTATATTGGCAAGGTGAATGTTACTGCGGTTATATAACGATTGTAGCGATTGCACTTTTTAATAACTTAAAATCATCAAATGCCATTATTCATCAACACTATTTGTTTTTTCATTTGTTAAAATTATTCTACTGGTGTAAATATCTTGGGTTTGAATTTTAAGCTCTGACTGTTAAGTCAATCAAAGCTTTGCGTGTCACGTTATGTCTATTCATTTTTGTAATAAAATAGATAAAATAACTATCATAACAAGATATGACCAATAATTTTTACTTTTGGCGAAAATACTGTAACAACAACATTGATTGTATAAAAAGGTTTCAATTATAACCTTAATATGATATTTTTTAATCAACTTTAAATGTCGGCATCGGAGAAGGGTATA
This sequence comes from Ruditapes philippinarum, assembly GCF_026571515.1. Taxonomy (NCBI): domain Eukaryota; kingdom Metazoa; phylum Mollusca; class Bivalvia; order Venerida; family Veneridae; genus Ruditapes; species Ruditapes philippinarum. The sequence continues at coordinate 12,122 of NW_026862010.1, read as the reverse complement.
TAGAAGAACACAATTGACGGACTTCAAGTTCATAGTGAAACTAAACTTATAGCATGAGATGAAGGTGAAGATGATAGGTGAAGATGATAGAAAAACCTAAGAAAGACGGTATGATATCAGGTAAAACAAAATATATAATAAGATTAATACAGACGGTTAATATCAAATAAAATTGAGAACAAACATACTACAGATAAGTTTGTCTAGCCTTAAAAAATATCTTACCTAGATAATATATTTTTCCAGTTATATAAAATCAAGCCATTTTTAAGATAAAGCGTTTCTACTAAATATTGCGCGTATTAATATACAAAATATATACTTACATGTTAAACAGTGTTCTATAAAAAAATCAAGATAGAAAACTTCTATAATTGTGGATCTCCCTTTCCGGTTTTTATCTTCTTTTTTTCCTTTTTAATCTGATTTAAAGCTTTTCTGTGCAATATTGCAGTTAATGTAAAAATAATCTGTTGTTTCATGTTTTTCATCAAAAGCAATGATGTTCTAGATAAAATACAATAAATGTTATAGTAGGATTAGACTTCTTTTGTACTGTATATAGCCAAGAAATATGCCATATGTTTGGCATCAACTTATTGCTAATTTATAAATTTCTATATATCTTTTGTAATTCATTATAATTATACTTGTTATATCTTTTATAGAAATAGTTGTTTTTGTTTCTTGTTTAGTAACTTTGATCAAAACATTTCTTGTAGTTTATGTATTCGAATTTAAGTCAATTATTTCTATAAAAGTATATAATTTTGTAAAACAAACAATACATTATAGTGTATGAAAGATTATCTACTAGTTCTTTTATATGAAACAGATAGACATAACATTAAAATTAAAAAGGCCCGAAATTGAAGACGTATGCAAAAGAAACATTCATTTTAATTTATACCGTTCGCATAAACCTATGGTGTAATGAATAATACGGATGCTTTTAAATTCAAAACTTTACCTACCATGATTAAATGATGATTGTCAATGTTGTTGTGTTGGACTTTCTGTTGGGACTCTTTTTTCTAAAAAGGCTATCAAATGCGCTAATTAAATAAGTGATAAGCATATAATTCATTATTTCATACGGAATGGAATAACACAGAAACGTATATTTAGTTGAATAGAACACCGAATAAGTCTAATACATGTATGTAGTGAATTTTATTTTGCATCTCTAATCCTTATCGTGCGATTTCAAAAAATAACGAGGAATATATGTACATAAATGATATTTACAAAAAGAGCAAAATATGTTGTTTTTCTTAATAAAACTTAACTTCAAAATAGAGAAAAACAGAATCCTTTAAAAAAAGCCCAACACGGCAAAATTGTAAAATGTTGCAGACTCGGTTTGATTGAGCCTGTTAAAGTGCAAGTTACCGTCCACGCCACCTACCACCGGCTTAAGCAGAATTCAACATTTAAACACAAAAAATTGTGAAATTTTGAATTTAAAAACATCCGCATATGTGTTAATATGGCGGTTATCATGAAACCTTCAATGTGACACAGTAGTGTCATCCATGAAAAGCGGCGTATGGTCCCAAAGTAAAAGAATGCGTGTGCCCTAAACGAGAAAACAATGGGCGGAACTAAATAAAATGCCATTTTACAGACATACACTTTTTACCTGTTTTATATTTCATTTTACAAAATCAAACACAATGAATGATCGATTTATAACGGGCGCTTTAACGATAACCTATCGATGTAAAATCTTTTTATCAACATTTCATCATAGCAGCGTTAGACAGTTCTATTTTTTATAATTAATGACACAAATGCTATTTTAAACCAGAAATCGACACAAAGTTATAATTGTTCTCTTGACACAAGAACCAAACGGATTTTCAATTACAAGTGCCAATAACGAATCGGTTTATTATAAAGAGACGGGAATAAAAAAAAATATTTTATTTCATCTTTTCAAGTTATCAATTACGAAAAATAATTTGTTAAACGATCAACTGTTTAGGAAAAACAATTTTACTGCAAATTTGAGTGTTTTCTGAAAAGTTCCTGACCTGTATACAATCTTAGAGTATGATTCAGCTGGTTATCATTTTCGTTATTGTGTTTCAGCACTAATTACCTTTTTGTTATTACATTTAATGAAATAAATAGACAATCAATGTTGTAATTTTCATTCATAGATATTTATTTTTCTTTAATTAAATGCTTCATAATATGAGTGGTATTTAGCCTGCTATTGCTATTCATAGGACAAATTTTCGTGATAGACACGATATATGTATGATACAGTGTAAAGAGAAATGAAATAGGAAAGGTATCGCTATAATTTTTGAGAACAAGTTAGTCCATTCGTAAGCCTGTCTGACAAATGTATGGTATCAAATTAACTATCTTAACTATTCTTTTTATGTCCAAGTTGTCTGATTAATATGTTGAATAATGTTCCTTCTGGAAATGATTATTTTTAATATGCTTGAGTATTTATTTCTATTTAATTTCTAGATCTAATTAAGATACAATTTCATATTCGATAAAGCTAACCATTATTGATTTTAACAGTTTCAAATAGTTATTTCAAGCTGGTCCTGTCTCTTTTGTATGTAATTTTAAAGTGTTGCTTTTCATTGCTTATTGCATATCTCAGCCTTTTAACAATATTTCAACATTAATTAAGTAAATAATTGAATAGACGATACGTTTTTAAGTTTGACAAGGCATTGAAATAGGTAAAGATAGTATAAAATACCTGAATTGAGATGCATTTTTAAATTCATTTTTCATTTGAATGGACAATTTATGTTTGACTATAATAAAAGAAGACATACATAGTTATCAAAGGGCAATGTGGGAGTTTTAAATGTCAAGTCAAATATCACATCTTAGTTATTTCAATCTGTGTGTGAAGTGGTAAAGTATCAATGTTTCAGATGAAGTTAGGCGTTTAGGGAATTAAATGAACTGAGTAAGGCACGGATAGAATGTTTCCATTGATAATCCTTTAAACCTAGCCTATTCTCATGTGGTTTAGTAAATGACTGTTTTGGAGTACAGTCGATTACAATGGCGTGGAACAGAGTGTAATATGATTGTTGATTTAAGCGTAGTCTCAATAGAATGTATCTACCTACTCTTTTTGTTATTTAATAAAATTGTTTATTGATTCCCCTTTATACTTGTTTATAACATAAAAATATTAGCATGACATCAAAAACAATATTGTTGCAACGTAATAACTTAATCTGTCGACAATAGTGATACCATTCATAGAACATTTAGAAACATACAGTTAATAATTTGTTGTTAAAACAAAAATCGTGCATGATTCCTTTAAAAAAATCTAAAATTCATAAGTCATTCACGAGTTTCGCTTGAAAAAAAAAAAACAGATTGTCGAGTTTCATTTCATTTTAACTAATGTTTTGAAAGAATAATGATATTTCGGAAATAAATCAGCATGAAGATAAAATTTGCTCAGCAGTTAAATCCACAAACGATTTCCTACTTTTCAAACTTCTTCTTCCCGTTAAGATTTTTGTGTAATGAATTCTGAATATTGCTGAGAAATACTTACATATAACAATGATCTAGCCGCGTTATAATAGGAGAAAGGGAAGTCTTACAGAATACTTTTTATGCAAGATAATATGACTACATGTTCAATAAATAAACGTCGAGACAAACATCTTTTTAATCTGCCCATATAAGTGTCATGATTCTAGCCTAAAAGAAAGATAGAAGGAAATTTGACTTGAAGTTTACATAATTCTTGTTTCTATAGTAGTTTCAAGACATCTTGAAGCCAAATAAGCTCCATTTTAATGTTTGTATTTAATAACAAATATTCTGACAGATATATTAATAGAAATAACTATTAATTACCTTCATACGTATCTCTTATTTCACAATTATATAACGAAATATCGTTTAGCGAGATACGATTTAATATTTAATACACAATCATTTGGAAAACTAGTCAAACAACTTTGATTATCTGAAAAAGTGGTCCCTCTGAAGCAAAATTACTGATATTGCAGACTCGGTTTGATAGATTTGTACATGATGGATAAAGAAAAATGTCAAACATCCCTCACGCCCTCTAGCATCAGCACTAGCCTTACTCAATTCTTGACTCAATTATCCATAAGGATCAGAAAAATATAACAACACTGAAGTGAAGTACGGGGCAACTTTTTTGACTGTCACACGACACTTGAAACCTGTTGTCGTGATGTATTAATATCTAGAAAAACTGATCCATCGGAAGCATTAAAAACAGTAAAACCACTCAACATGCTCAAAATTGCAGACTCTGTTTTATTAAGTATGTGCATGAAAACTTAACATTTAACACAATCACAACAATTATAATAAGTTGAGAATTGTATACCCAAATAAATAACAAACTTTTGAGTTTGTATTGCATCCCTGCTTAGTATCTGAATGTTGACAGGTATTTTTAGTTGTCTATATAAAACGGTATATGGAAATACTTAATTTATGAATTTAACTTCTGTATGAAAGGAGGAAGGAGAATATGAAGTTCGCCATAATTACAGCAAAAAACCTCGAGCATTTTAAATATACATACTTTATTAATTGATAGAAACATTACCTTGACAATCTTTAAACTGTTAATTTTCTAAATTTCCCAAAAGTCCTTATATTTTTGGAACTTTTCATTCTTTTATGTGCTAGTGGTAACAACGCTATTGTACAAAGACCCTTCGGAGGACCTGTAAACTCTTACCTGTGATTTATCAATACACAATTCAAGGAATTTGGATTAATGTATGAGTAAAAGATATCAAAGATTGATTACGGAAGATCAGTGATTTTACTCAGGTATCAACTTGTATTTTATATAATGTACTATCAGGGCACCAGAGGTATGCATCCAACAGTAAAGCAGAACGGTCGCCTTATGAAGTTTAGAAATCAGGACTAATAACTAAGGTAAATGATGCATATAGTTTTCAAATAAATATATGTAAAAATTACAAATTGATTTCCGATTTATATGCAACAGAATTGTTCACTATCGAATTTGTTTTAAAATTCATGATGAAATATTATGCTCAAGTTTATTACCTATTTCCACCATTTCATAATATCTATAATGTGCAGATTAAATAAAATGCTACTTTATTGGCTTTATGACATTTTCGTTCAAATCTAGAATTGTCGTTTATATGTTAAGTATTTTTAAGTTTGATTTAAAAGTTGCACACATCTGCCACATCCGTGTTGTTTAGTTTTTTCTGCTTACATTCATTAAACAGATTTTTTAAAAATTTATCTGAGTCAGTTATTTGAACAGATAATAATAAGATAAAACAGATAATACAGAATAAAGCATTTAAACCTGTTAAATCTTGCTGAAATACTTGTTTTATTACAAAGGTATTAGATTTAGGTCTATATGCATTACACTAACAGGCAACAAGACATGATTACTATTATTATCATGTTTTATTGAGGTAATGATGTTTATTTCAATCATTTCCTCTGATACATTGAAACAATAATAATTAACATACATTTGACTTAAAACTTGACTTCTGCAGTTGACCTCATTGATATTCAATTTTTCGGCAAATGTTTTCTTTTTTATCCTTTTGCCGAGATACAAACATACTTTTTCAGTTTCAACTTGCTTAATATATCGATGAACAATAATCGCCACGTATGGTCACTCTTGTGGACAGGTGTACATAGTTTAGCCACAACGGTTAAAATTTCAATGTAGCCCCAGATTGATTCAATGAAAAAAAACAACAAAAAAACAAAAAAAAAAAAAACGTTAATGCCGAGTTACTGTCATTGTTCTTCTGTTTCGGAAACAGTTACAGCTCGTCTTTGTGCAGTATCAAAATACTTAGTTCGTATAAATGAAAAGGTGTATAGTGATTAAGTCTTTTTTTATAAGTCCTATTGCCTTTGTCTACATTTAGGATAATATTCAAAATTAACTTAGCCTTAAGGAAAATTAAAACATAATCGTTTGATGCTTATTTATCACTTAGAAATAGTAACTATAGCGATCAGAAATTATTTATTGTTATAGTAGTGCACAGCATGTTGTAGTTTAGAACATTTTATATGGTCAAAATGAGAGACTTTGACTTTGAAGTAGAGCTGGAAGATGAACGTTATTTGCTAATAATATAATCAAGTTTAGAGATTGAGCATTTGTAGACGACGGAAAATCAACCAAGATTTATATCCAGTACTTATGTCAACGTTGAAGAATTTATTCTTGAATAAAGTGAACAAAATACGTCGTCAAAGACACTGTTTGATATAGAAATTTTAACAACCTGAAATAAATGAGAGTCGAGAAATTCAAAATAAATCACCTGCTAAACCTGCTTCCATTCTGTCAATGTTTCATCTATTATTTAAAGGAAAAGTAATGGGTCTAAGTATGAACTGATTTCCTTCCGGATGTGATGTCAAGTTTGGACAGCCAGCTACGCCGATTGATTTAATAACAATGAATACATAGCTTCTAGTCCAAAATTTTCACAAGGTCTTAGGGTATAAGAAAGCAAACTGACACTGCTAAAAAGTATAGGCGGGGTAATTTTCCAATTAAAGCAGACCCATTAATGACAAAAAAATTAACATATCACGGAATAAAAAAACTTGGCAGTGAAACACAAGATTCACTTCTTTAGACATTATGGTCCTACAATACTGTTCATTTTGGATTACGTTGGAGGTCTGAACATTATGATACGTGTTGGGGAGACGTGACAATAAAATCCAAAACAAACCATTATGAATATGAAGAATTTTGTAAACATCAAAATGAGACAGGTACTGGAAATGATCCTCGAAATATCCGAGAATTTCCACCAATGTTATTGGCAAATGTTTCTAATTCGGATCCATGTCCTATCAACATATACGATATTTATGCAAATAAACGTCCAGCTGGTTAGGTTGTTCCCTTCCACACAATCCATTCTACAATGCAACAATAACATACTCTTTACCTTCTGAAGAAGAAACCTGGTTCAAGAAAAAAAGCTATTGGTATCAACAAACTCGGTAATATGATATTCACTATAGTCAAAATGCTACCATTCCTACGAGTAAAAATTGTTATATCATAATTGAAGAAATATCTTATCCAAAAATTGTCTGACAGTAATTGTCTGCCCACATTTTCGGCCACAGCAGAAACATATATTCAATCAACAAATATATTCATATTCACAATTATCAGCAGTATAGGAATAGTTCTTTAATTCTTCATAAAAACACATGAAAAACGGCATAACACAAAAATCTGAGAACTCTGCAAGGTCATGTCAACCTTATCAATCGTTTAATTCGGCAAACTCATTCCGCCGTGTATCAACACAAACTATTAATGTTGCAGGAGTTATTCACTTGGTATTCAGTGTTTCTGTCTGAGGAGGAACATTTAACACCAATATCTGTCCAAATCAGAGTAGCAGATAACCAGACAAACCAAACCGCAACGGCTTCGTATATTTGACAGCGATTCAGAAACTGAATAAGGAGAACACATTGTTGTGTCCGCATATATATACGCCGATAACTTGTGTACTCGTCACAAATTACACACTGAAACGACATTCACCAAAACAGGTTTTCTACATTACGTTTTCATTGGATTAAATTTTTGATTTGATTTCATATTATGAAATGTTTCAGTTAATAAAAAACTGTTATAAATCGCCAGTGGCTCGCTTTAATTTGTGTTGCTAAGCATGCTGCTTTTACGGATAAAGTTGCTATCAATAATAACACTCGTGTCATTCAATAATTACAAGGCATGATTCTTCATAAAGAGACAAAACTAGTCATGCATATGTACGACATAAGAAAACAAACTATAAAATCTGAAACTCCTCGTCTTGTCACACACACTGACAATCAACGGCAATTAGCTTATAATTACTTGTTTAATTACTTTTAGCTGATTGGTTAAAGTACAGACACCCAAAGAAATATCGCGATTTTATATCAAAGAATGCTTGACTAATTTCTGTTTTATAAGACCATTAAGGATATTACAAACTGTAAAGGGGAAATATTAACCTGCGATATAATAAAGCCAGGCATGGCTCGCCTTCTTTAAAATAATTTGTTAATATATAATATTAAATTTCAAATACATATTCAACACGTCCTTAATTTATACGAGACAAATGTACTATTATTAATGAAAGCTGTTTAAGTGAAATATTTTATTTGATTTATCTGTCTTATGTTTTGACACATCCTATTTACTCCTTCTGTATTAAATCAATAGCGACATGTATTGTCATTCCCTAGCTCGTATATGTTCTATTGTTCTTTCTATTTCCTTCTAAGAAAAACAATTTCCTCCAGGTTTTTGACTAAATATTGCATCTCTTGCTAGATAGTGACTTTGCCGCTGTGTGCAACCGTGTTCTACACCCATTTTATACTGTAACATGTGTAAAATAATTAAACATAGGCACATTAATCTGATACATTACATAGCTGACCTATAGTACCTATAACCTTATGCTTAACAGTACAGCTCGGCAGCATTTAATAATAGCAGTATCATTTATCATGTTAAAAGTATTTACCATACATGCGTATTATTTAGATAGATCTTTATTGTTTTTTCGACTCATACTATTAAGTTAAGCTACTGTCCCGACTGATATATATATAATAAAATAGACGAACAAAATCTAAACTCCTAAATAACGCCCACAAATGTTAGTAATATATTAAAATGTTCATCTATGTGGCACTTGATTATTCGCTTTAAGTGCAACCTAAATCAGTCAAATTTGGATTTGTAGCAAAGCGTGTTTGATATTACCAGAATTGATTCAAAGCATTCAAAGATTACATAAATGCACACTTTTATAGCATATTCCATGTCTGAGTTTCATCTAAACATTCCTGTCAGTTATTAGTTCTGAAGACAAATTTTCTGTCAGATACAATATGAAATACTTACACAGTCTGAAGTCTAATCCATATTTAGATAACACCAGAGTTGGTTGATATTAATCATAATAAGACTTTCACGAAACATTGGCAAAACATTTTAACTATTATTATGCAACTGGAAGGATAACTATGAAAAGATTAAAAGTACACCAATATTTATCAAACGTCAACTACTTAGTAGTATGTGAAACATAATGATAAAAAGACTCAGACTAGGGCACTAAATTTTTACATAAGTGCGTAAATACAGTAATATGGTTATATTTCTTGGAAAAAAAAACAAAACAAAAATCATCTTTCTGATCGGTTTGAAAAATTAAATTCTGCTTAGTCATTTTAAATTTTGCCGTTTTGAACCTGTTCAAGGGATCCTTTTTTCTGTATTGTTTAAATTAAACTGGTAAGGTTTTTTTTATTTTAAAGTATAATTATTGACAAATTAACAAATATGTGTTTCTTTAGAGATTGACTGTTATGTTTGTCGCTCACTTTTCTTTAATTTATTATTTTAACAAATGTAAGATTTTGTTTTTAGCATAATGAAGCATAATACCTGTTTTTGATTTAGTAAGAATAATTAAGAGTTATCTTGATAGCTTAGTTATCAAGAATAATATTTTCATATATTATATGTATTCCATACAAGTTAGCTTTCGTGTTCAGCTTAATATGCTATAAAATATTTAAAGCATTGAATGATATATAAGAAACCTTTATAAGGGTTTTGAAAGTTACTGTCGACTCGTCACTTGACCTTGTACCATTTCATTTAGTAAGTAGAGAAACAAGACGGTTATTGACAGTTTAAGGTATTAGATGTATAATTAACACTTTTTCAAAAGGCATTTAAAACTTTAAAATTGGAGAAAATATGACCTTATATTTTGCTACTGTCATTTTTAGACACGTGACATCGTTAGTTATTGCGGTATATAAAAAGGTGTTTACAACAATATTATAGAACAGGACACGTTAATTATTTGCATCTGATATTTTTGGAGCGTCTCAAACTTCATATAAATAAAAAAAAATTGTCATAAAAAAGAAGACGGTCATTTGAATATTAAAATATGTAATATATTTTGGACAAATCTATATTTGTCGACCAGAATTTTGTTACAATCAATAATCACCTACGAACAAAACTGGTCCATGAAATCAATTTAAAAACTTGTAGAAAAAGGTTCGTTCTCTACATAACACATACCATATATCAATATGTTTGTTTCCATAAGGATTAATATTGCTTTGTTTTAATTGAAGACTGCTCGTCTACATATAGCCTTTTTAGCATGTTTGTCAAGTAAGTTTAGATCTTTTTCTTATATTCTTTACTATAAAATCTTTGTATTCATTTACAGGGAGGTGAATCAGTTTTTCATAAATGCTTATAAAAAATCGCATCTTGCGTTATCTTTCAAGCTCAATTCAGCATGAATTGTTGTGCTGAGTGGTCACCATTGTGATATGATGACTGTCATCCGTCGTATGCCGTTCTACACATTTGTCTTTAAACATCATCTCTGTATAAACTACAGAGTAGATTTATCACCAAACTTTATAGGGCAGAAATGGAACTTGTGTAGCCGTTTTACTACGAACTTAATTTTCCGACAGCTAAGATATTAAGCATGAAGCATCGACTATAGTACAGTGGATCTCTACTTTAGTTTAGTCAATCGTGTCACTCTTAAACAAAATGGCTGCACCGCATTGTTACCCAATAAAATACTATTGTATTGAATACTTATGAACTTTTCATTTCTGAATCTCAGATGAGGTTACATCAGAATGAGAAATTTAACGGTAGTTAAGTTTGAAAACGAAATGATATATATGATTATGTTGAAAAATAGTGAATTTTGACATTCTCAGAAGATGCAACAGAGTTCTGGTAAACTGAAAATATAACAACCACGGTAATAAATTGGCCTTAATTTATAGCCACCATACTTGGTTAAAATATTTTCGTCAAGTTTAGAAATCCTTTTTAAAATCTATAAACATAACTATTAAATTAAAAAAAATGTCTCAAAGCAATGAGTCGAAGGAATCGTAATGTAAACAAACAAAAATGCACGTTAATGCCCCCCCCCAAAAAAAAAGAACATGAAAAATGATAAACAAGGCAAGGGCAACGTTCAAAGGATGCAGCCCCCCGACACACCCAAGTAGGGCACCCGGAAGGCACCACACCAAAACCGGGACTGGACATGAGGACGGCGAAAGGAGAAGGAGACGTGTGAAATAATACGAACTAAAGCGGGTCCACCTGGGAATTAAAGGGATAGGGGTGAAAGGGGGAGGGCGGATAAAAAGGGGTGGGGGAATACCTACCGTCAACGACAATCCAACAAGACAGACATTAATAAACATTTAAACAGTCAAAACAAGTAATAATATAGACATGAAATACACGTGAAGGAACACAGAGGGGTACCTCCTTGTAACGGTCAGTGGTAGTTAAACCACTGACGGGTTTAGACCGATAGTGCACAGTATGTCATCCAGATGATTATAATTAATCGATAAGTTAATTACATTACTGCACATCTCATAGCGCACTCAATTATCTTTTTTTCCAAATATATAAACATTTGAACATACAACACAACAGGTGAACTATTGCTTGACGTAGACGTGTGTTGACTTCTATAGCACTGAATATGCTCTTAAACAAATTAAAAACTTTAATGTTGAATTCTGCTTAAGCCGGTGCTAGGGGCGTGGACGGTAATTTGCACTTTCCAGTACCGTCCATGAACAGGCTCAATCAAACCGAGCCTGCAACATTTTCAATTTTGCCGTGTTGGGCTTTCTTTAGGGATTCTATATTTATCTATTTTATGATCACATCCGTGTTATTTGTGCCGTGTGGCGGCTGTAAAAAGTCTCCCCGTACATTTAATCAATGATGTTATGTTTTCGATCCCCTTGAAGATCGTTCAGCACGACATTATTGTTGTGCTTGGTGGTATTTTTAGTTTTCAACTTTTCGGCATTTTCTATATGGGTGGTTCAATATTCCTACTTGAATAATGTTGAAATCACCCTAAGGATATGTTGCCTGCTTTTTAAATTTGTCTTTTGACGTCTTATCTGTGATACGCAGGCTTCATAGCCTCTGATCCCTTTCAAAATTCCATTTTTTTTAGTTCCGCCCATTG
>NW_026862009.1:0-109451 GCF_026571515.1 Ruditapes philippinarum | reverse complement strand
ATATTTCATAAATTTTACGAAACTAGACTTTTTAACCATCAATTTAGATTTAGGTCTTTAATTCTTGTCCTAATCCTTACATTACCCTTTTAGCAAAGCACCAACATGATTTAAGATGTCATTTTATCTTCACTGATGATCGGATGATGGGTTTACATATTGTTAAAGCAGAATGCCTCCAGATTCATGATAATTTTTATGAAAATTTTGAAACTGTATTTAAAGAGAAAATATTGTGAAGTGAACAAAGAAAGAACTTTACACACTACAATTAATGGCACTTACAATTTACGTAAATTTTACAAAAAGATGTCAATAGCCCTTATTGCGTAAGTCACGTAGTAGAAATATGTCGATAACTACTGCACATTTAGTCATTAGTCGCACATTACATGTAAATTATTGACTCTTTAGTATTCTAAAAATCCTGGTACATTTTCTCAAGTTTTATTTTTTTAGATACTTTGGCTCAACCGGAGGCATGCAGCTTTAAGAGAATACAAATAGAATGTTTTCTTCCAGTTATTTGCTTTTGACATGTATCAAACAGTTTAATGGTTCATACGAAGTGACATGTAACATTATCAGTGAGAAAAAATCACGTATAAAACGTTCTGATAGTAACGTTAATTGATACGGTCTGAATAAAAATGAATATTTAAAAATCAAATACATCCATAAACCTATTTACAAGTCAGCGCTCTTTGTTGATTTAACAGTTTAAGTGATTAAAAACATCGTCCACACTTAAGCATGTAAAGGCAAATGATTATAAATGTAAATTTCAAACGAAAAAAAAATCTGAATGTCACACAGCATTTATACATGCAGGCAAATAATTGATAAATAATAAATAAATAAACTTACACATTTTAACGAGTTTATATTCCAATATGCACGATCCCGTTCCCGTTATACGGGCAAGTCTCACGCAAATGTAGTTTTCACGCACCGGTTACCACAAGGTTATTGACTTTTACATTTACAAATATTACAATCTATCTACATAAGTCACGTGACTCTGAAGGGAAAAAATATTTGATTAATAAAATTAATGTGCAGTATGTGGAAATAAACCAGTTTAAGTTGTTTTCGTTTTATTACCAACCGATATGTACAGATTATATCAGTTGTGTAGGTTTAGTCAAATGGATGTGATTTTATGACTAAATTTCATCTCATATCATTAAAAAGTTTATAGTGTTTGAAATTATATTTCGAAATTATATAAATGAAGAAAGGATATTCAAGTTTTATCTATAAGTTTTATCTATAAATACATGATTTATTTTCATCGAGTGGTATGAAATTGAATATTTCATGAGTGTTAGTAAGTATAATAATTTTCAAACCACAAGATGAAAATAAATCCTGTATTTAAAGACAAAATTGAATTTTCTGTTTATTATATAAATTTTTCTCTTTTTTGGCATTACAATTTGAAAGGCTTTTTGTGTACTGACAGAATTAAGAAGTAGTCCGGCGGTGAAAATATGGATAATATATATTATTAATATGCACCGATGATAAACATCAGTTCATTACTTTCATTATTTTTAAGACAATATAAGACATTTATATTTCAATGATTACAAAATTTTCTAGCGCTGCGATTTTTGTTGATTTTTTGTTATTATTGTGTTTTTGTTGATTTATAATTATTAATTTGTCTTTAATTTTGGACCTTATCTATTTATAAAGTGACCATATCTATTATAAGTTACAAGTAAGCATTGCTTTTAACAACTTTTTTCATCTCAAATAAATTCATGCAAATTAAATACCCCCTCCCTCCTCACAGGTTCGGGAATGACACATCGTTCGCAACAACTGAAACAAGTATCCATGTGTAAGACATCTAATAAAACTTAAAACAGAAACATCTTCATATGTGTATGCACAAGTTGTTTAAGTATAACACACTATTACCGTCTAGGTTATTTTGCTCTAACAGTTTAAATTCGATATACACGGAATTTTGCTTGGTCAGAATTTTCAAACTAGGTTTTGACCACCTAATCTTTATGCAAAATCTAAGATCATTCGCGCACTTCGTTTTTCCAGAATAATAATTCAAATTGTGCAAAAATGACCCAAAATAAAAAGCGTTTAAACGCTTTTCACTCAAATCAGTCTAAGAAAAGCATAAAAATACGATTTTCAATTTATTTCAAAGTATATTTCAACTATCTTTGCACATATTTCTGTTTAAAGTGCCCCAGCTCATTTATGTAAGAAATTCAAGTCCCTTTAAACAAAACGTTATAGATAATTTTGGGGAAATAATCAATAATTCTACAAAAAAGTGAAATTCATGGAAAGGTCATGGTCAATACTTATAGGTATTCACTAAAACGTAGCTATGCCCATGAATTAATACAAATGATCCAAAAAATAATATAGTCGTGGCCAATTTTTAGAAATATTAGACAGTTTGACTTTCGAGGTCAATGTCAACGTCAAGCATCAGTTGCTCAACATGACGATGTTTATGCTAAGTGTTGTTTTGTCCAAGTATCAATCAAATCCATTAGTAGCATAGTTATGGCCATTTTAAGAGCAATTCAACAATTTGAACTTGAAGGTCAAGGCCAAACTTTAGTTGCTCAACATTTTAACTACGTCTTGTTTTGTAAAAGTATATATCAAATCCATCCATGAATAACAAAGAAAATGAACCTTTCCATAATGACCAATTTTAGCAAAGGTCAATAATTTGACCTTAAATGTTACGGTCATTTAAGTGTTAACATCGCGATCAGCTTGACCACCTCGAAAATATTATATAAAGGGTTATTATGCGCGAAAATGCATACAATACATCCATCTATAACAAATTTTAGCCACTTTTAGCCAATTTCAGTAAATTTACATTGAATGTCATTGTCATTTATGGGTCAAGGTCAAACTCCTTATAATATGCAAAAGTGCACATCATCAAGTTTCTTAAAAATCGATTGAGCGGTTTAAGAGAATCGTGCACAGACGGCAAGTGTGCAAGACAACCAGACGGCTATACTGATAGACCGCATCTCACCAGTATAACACCCTTACAACTTTCGTTTTGCGATGGGTAAACACTACAATCAGTCGTCTGGACCGGGATTCGATCCCCCGACATCTCACATCCTAAGCGAGCATATTTCCCCTAGACTAAGTAAGGGCTTTCAGTATAGTTATAAGGAAAAGTTAGAAGTAACCCAAATTAATTTTTATCAGGATTTGTAATCTGTTAAATCAGTGTACCGCATTTGCACGGTGAAGACCTTAAAAATATAATTTAACTTATTTGTTGTTTAGACAGCATTAATTCCATCTAAATCTTAATAGATTTAATGTCATTTATGCTAAGTAACAGAAGCGGTTAAATGCAACGCCGGAAATCCCACCAACTCCGTATAGCTTGGACTTAGACATTAGGAAATATGTACAGTTGCGTCGCAGACTGAGGTGAAAAATCTAAATGCGACATATCTGAGTACGTTCATGAGAACTGACCGAGCGATCACATACACGCATCAAGGACAAATAGCTTAATGATCCTGGTCATCATATTGTACAAATGAGTCCTCTCCAAACTTGATTGAATTTGTTTACTTATATTTGATTTCAAATGAGATATTTCATCATGAAAAAATAAATCATAATAATTATATCAATGATGACGATGATGATTATTTTGTTGTTATTGGATGGTGATGATGATGATGATGATGTTGATGATGATCATGATGTTGTTGTTGTTATTGTTGATGATGATGATGATGATGATAATGATGATGATGATGATGACGACGACGACGAAGACGACGACGCCGACGACGATGATGATGATGATGATAACGATGATGATAATCATACTGATGATAATGATGATTATTATTATGATGATGATGATGATGATGATGATGACGACAACTAGTGTCTAATGTTTTACTTGTTCTTTCTACTCGAGGTAGGGTTATTTCTATTCCCGATGGCTGTGTAGTACGGATAGAGTTGGTTGTCAATGTTATTCCTGAAAATAAAAAAAAATCTACATGTGCATCCACTTAAATCAGGGAATAATTTTAAGTTCCCTCAGCTGACATAAAAAATGTTTAACTTAGTTAAGCGATTTGGCATTAAGTCGTACTTGGTGATAATATTATGCCTATTTAGTTATTGTCAATTTAAATAGTGAATTTCAAGTTAAAATCCGGAAACTAATGTTAAAGGTGTAAGGTATTGATGAAAATAGCACAAGGTATTGAATTTCTTGAAAATAATTATTAAAAGAACTCCAAAAGGGCCATAGAAATTGAAGGTTGAATGTTACAGCATGGCCTTAACAATATAACGCCTTTCGAGTTCCATGGACATTTGATAGAAGTCTTTGAGTTAAACTTTGAAAAGATTAAAACGACATTTTAACTGAAATCAAGGGGCCAACTAGAATGGATACCGTAAGCATGTCCATTAGAAATTACCATGAAATCATGCATATTTTAAATGAACATAAAAAGGTTTTATTTTTCCTAGTTACTAAAGCACAAAAGTCTTAAAAATTGTTTCGTTGAACGGTTTTCAGCGTTCAACTTAAATACCCTATATCTTTAAAAGAAAAGTATTTTTGAAGGTATGGTTTGGAATATGTAATGACAAAATATTGACGTTTACAAATCGTATCTTAAAATGATTTATTATTATGAGAAAACGTATTTTTGTGACTTTTTTTAAAGAAAAATGCCGCATCTAATCGGAAAGTATGGTTATTTTCAATCAAAATTCACGAAAAGAAAAACTTGCACAGACAATTTGTTAGCATGCTCCTTTAGATCCATGTTAAAAATAGATAAATACTTATCGTCCGTCAATTATATTTTTATACCGACATGTTTATAATAGTACGGCTGTCGACGCGTTGAACGGTTTTCTACTCATTTGATTGTACGGTCTGCGATAATGTTTAATTTACGGGCTTGCAATAAATATATAAACTTACCCATATCACACCAGCACTATCCCGGTATCCGAGCAAATATTCCACGCACTGTAGTTTCCACACAACGGAAAACCGTAAATATTGAATTCTACAAAAATAATCTGACAATCCGTCGTAATGCTCATATTTAAATTAGTCACGTGACGCTTAAGGGAATAAATAGGTAATAGAGAGTAACAACAATAATAACATATGTCTCCGTGATGTACATTATTAAAGACAGATGATCATGTGACTTACATCTTTAATCTAAAAATGGAATTAGGTAGAAAATGTACATATATGTAAATCTGATATTAAAAAGACTGAAAATTTGTCCCTATGGAATTGGCATCAAAACGACCGTCTAATGCTGACTTAATGGTAAATTGTCATAAAATAAGCTAACAAGTAGTCACAGAAGAGTGGGAAAAAATATTTCCCTCGCTTGATTCATTGATTGGAAAAAGACTAAGTACGTTTGCGATTTTGAGAAGAATGAAGCTATTTCAATGGCCAAAACGTAAAAACAAATGCGAAGATCATTTAAATTGTAGAAATAGTAGACAGTTCTAAATACAATAATGTATTGGTCAAAATAATTATTGACGGTCACAAGTTAGACATAAGATAATCAATTAACTGATGAAACTATTTAATTGTTGTTGAAAGCATTGATGAGGCCCGACCAGGGCGGGCTGCGAAAAATGTTATACTCTATTTTATGGTGGCTGATTTGATACGTTTTTGTGCGTCGCGTTGGCTCTATCGACAACACGACAAAGAGCCAAACGGCGCGTTGTCGCGCTGTCGTCTTGTCGTCCTGTCTCTAGCGCGGTACGCCAAACGGCGTGTTGTCATGTGGCGTGTTGTCGCGATGTCACATTGTCGCTCGGTTCAAATTGAAGGGTTGGCTTATAAGCCAAGCGACAGGACGACATCGCGACAACGCGTCGCACGACAACGCGCCGTTTGGCGTGCCGCGCTAGAGACAGGACGACAAGACTACAGCGCGACAACGCGCTATTTGGCGCTTTGTCTTGTTGTCGCTAGCGCCAACTAGACGCACAAAAGCGAACCAACTCAGCCACCATACTATTTGAGAAAATGAATTTTGCGGCAAATTTCATTAAAAATGATATTGAATTTGATAATGTACTAAGTAAGAGCGTATCAAGGGAAATAGTGAAAAGATTTCCTCTTTTCAAAGGAAAAAAACAGGTTGGAAACCATATATAACCAGAGATATTCATATTAAACGAAGCCTTTTAATGTATTTTAAGATATCATCGAGCGGTGCTTGATTTTACAGAAATCATTAATTTTCAGCGTTTTTTTTTTATCTAAGCGTTATCACATCGCACGATGTCATCGTATATGCAGCTCAGCAGCTAAAAGTAATCAGATATTTTCAATTTTCTGAAGCTGCGTTCAATAGACTAATTAAGATACACTATTTCTATCTTAGTATAGGAAGTGTGACAGAAAAAAATATAATCAAATGAAATATTTGAAATTACAGAAGAGATATTCACGTGGCCGTCAACTATTGCTCAAAATTAAAGTAGCATGCCTCAAGATTCATGCTTATTTTCATGAAATTTTTGAAAATGTATCTAAAAGTAAAATTATTGTGAAGTGAACATAGAAAAGAATTTACACTCTGCAAACGGCATTTAAAATCACGTAAATTACCAAAAAGAGATAAAAAATGAAAAATAGCCCTTACTGCGTTAGTCTCGCAGTAGAAATATGGTGTTACATACTGGAAAATCTCTGCGCAGGTCATACTGTAAAATGTATTTTACATTGGGGATTATAATCGTTCTTCATAACAAAATGATGTGTTCATTGAATGCCTTCCTTCCTCTCATATTTTAAACCTGCATATCACAGACGTCAAAAGACTAATTTTAAAAATACAGAATTTAAGTAGGAATTATAGAACCATACAAGTTTAAAAGGGAAGCTAAAAACCTCAAGTTATTTTCATTGCAGACACCAAACAATAAATATGATTAAACTAAAATCGTTTTAGTGTTTAATTACGTATTATTCTAATGAATTAGGTTTAGAAGTAAGCATTACGCCCGCTTTTAACATATAGTTCTCGACGAATATAGCTCTCCGGGACCTTAATCATCATCATCAAAACCTTCTCTTTATTTGGTTCGGGTTCACGTCGAACCAACACAGTAAATTTTACATGGCGCCTTTCATACTTGACTGGTAGAAGGGAAATAATAATTTACAACGCTTCTATATATATAATCGTTATCATCAAAATCATTATCATCATCATACAAAACATCATCACGTCGATCATATTCCTCATCACCTCGATAATAACCATCATCACCTAGATCATAATCCTCATCACCTAGATCATAATCATCATCACCTAGATCATAATCCTCATCACCTTGATCATAATCAATCATCACCTCGATCATAATCCTCATCCACCTAGATCATAATCCTCATCACCTTGATCATAAATCCTCATCACCTTGATCATAATCCTCATCACCTCGATCATAATCCTCATCACCTAGATCATAATCCATCATCACCTAGATCATAATCCTCATCACCTAGATCATAATCCTCATCACCTCGATCATAATCATCATCACCTCGATCATAATCCTCATCATCTAGATCATAATCCTCATCACCTCGATCATAATCATCATCACCTCGATCATAATCATCATCACCTCGATCATAATCCTCATCACCTCGATCATAATCCTCAATCACCTTAAACATAATCACATCACCTTGATCATAATCCTCATCACCTTGAACATAATCCTCAATCACCTCGATCATAATCATCATCACCCTCGATCATAATCCTCACCAGCTTGATCAATCATAATCATCATCACCTCGATCATAATCCTCACCACCTTGATCATAATCCTCATCACCTCGATCATAATCCTCACCACCTTGATCATAATCCTCATCACCTCGATCATAATCCTCACCACCTTTGATCATAATCCTCATCACATTGATCATAGTCCTCATCACCTCGATCATAATCCTCACCACCTTGATCATAATCATCATCACCTCGATCATAATCCTCATCACCTCGATCATAATCCCTCATCACCTTGATCATAATCCTCATCACCTCGATCATAATCCTCATCACCTTGATCATAATCATCATCACCTCGATCATAATCATCATCACCTTGATCATAATCATCATCACCTCGATCATAATCATCATCACCTTGATCATAACCATCATCACCTTGATCATAAAACATCATCACCTCGATCATAATCCTCATCACCTCTATCATAATCATCATTACCCTGATCATAATCCTCATCACCTTGATCATAATCATCATCACCTTGATCATAACCATCATCACCTTGATCATAATCATCATCACCTCGATCATAATCATCATCACCTCGATCATAATCATTATTACGTCGATCATAATCCTCATCAACTCGAACATAATCCTCATTATCTCGATCATAATCATCATCACCTCGATCATAATCGTCATCAACTCCAACATAATCCTCATTACCTCGATTATCATCATCATCACCTCGGTCATAATCATCATCACCTAGATCATAATCCTCATCACCTCGATCATAATCCTCATCACCTCGATCATAATCCTCATCACCTAGATCATAATCCTCATCACCTCGATCATGAATCATCTCACCTAGATCATAATCATCATCACCCCCGCCTCGATCATAATCCTCATCACCCGATCATCATCATCACCTAGATTCCTCATCACCTAGATCATAATCCTCATCACCTCGATCATAATCCTCATCACCTCGATCATAATCATCATCACCTCGATCATAATCCTCAATCACCTCGATCATAATCATCATCACCTCGATTATAATCATCATCACCTCGATCATAAGCATCATCACCGTCGATCATAATCCTTCAATCCTCATTACCTCGATCATAATACATCATCACCTCGATCATAATCCTCATCACCTCGATTTCATAATCCTCATCACCTCGACCATAATCATCATCACCTCGATCATAATCATCATCACCTCGATATAATCCTCATCACCTCGATCAATAATCATCAATCACCTCGATCATAATCATCATTACCTTGATCATAATCATCATCACCTCGATCATAATCATCAACCTCGATCATCCTATTACCTCGATTATAATCATCATCACCTCGATCATAATCATCATCACCTCGATCATAATCATCATCACCTCGATCATAATCATCATCACCTCGATCATAATCATCAATCACCTCGATCATAATTCTCATCGAGTTAATTATAATTATAGTTATAATTAGTCATCATCAACTCCATCATAATCAGCAAAATTTATTATCATCACCTTCTTCGTTAAAATCATCACTACAATCATCTTCACATGCATCATTATTACATAAATCACCTGTATATTTGCTTGTATTTTTATCATCACATGCATCAACTCCGTCATCATCATCATCATCATCAAATCATTATCATCTTTTTTCATGATTAGGCTGATGATGTTGATGATCATGTACACGTTATGACAATGATGTAAATATATTAACTAATGTTGATGCTGCTGAACATGATGATGTACTGATCGTATATACTGATGTACATGCAATGGAAGATACGAACATGTACATTTGTTGTTTTTTTCTTGTTAAGTCAGTTGTTTAGATCTATATGTAAACTTGTTATTTAAAAGCGAGAACCTCCGAGTTAAAGACTGGATTTAGAGGCATATTATTGAAATACACAGATAAGTCAAAAATGCTAGGTATACACGTTTGCAATTTCAAAAGTTATCTTCGAAAGGAACACTTTACATGTCTGGAATTTTGGCAACGAACGCCCTCCATACCTACTAGAGTAGAATGCAAAGTGTCACGTGTATAGAATTATTTACTTTTTTAAACATTTCATATATTTTATTTTTATTTTTTGCAAAGAAGTTATCTCTTCAGTAAGCGTGTATCTTTATATTAAAAATAGAACAATAGATTTTTTTTCTTTTCTCCAAAAAATATGCATGTATATGGATAATCGGCCAAATACAAAAAAAATGTATTTGCCCTATAAACAGCAAAAATGTATTTGCCCTATAAAGCGCGTCAAAAGCATTGAAATTTAATAACCGTAAATTGTCCCAATTTGTATGCATTTATGCATGTAGTATAAAGTAGTACAATCTCCTGGTGCAGTATATTTGCATGACTTAAAGGGACTCCACCGAGGTTTAAAACTTTAATAAAAATAACATTTGAATTTATTACATAAACTAACTGGGGGCACATTAAACAGAAATATATGCAAAGATAGTTAAGAAATATACTTTGAAATAAATTGAAATTCGTGTTTTTATTCATTTCTTAGCAAAGCGTTTTTCATTTTGGGCCATTTTTTACAATTTGAATAATTATTCTGAAAAAAAAAACGAAAAGCGCGAATGATCTTAAATTTTGCACAAAGATTAGTGGTATTAACGTACATCAAATGGTACATTTATCTGGAACAAATATTTTCAGTCCCATCATGTCAAAAAACCTCAGTGGCGTCCCTTTTAAGTGAATTGGTCTGTTATGGAAGGTCTGTAACACAGTAAATAATTACGTTGATAATGTTTTGTATCATAATTACAAACAACGAAAGAATTATATATGGCTGTTGTTGGCAAGTGTGAGATACATGATCTGATATTATATATATTTATAAAGTAGATAATATAATGTTCTAGAAACAAATATCATTATTCATCTTATAAATGTTTAAACTAAATCAAACATTCCTCTTTCAATAGTTGATAAGAATATCAAAATGATACATTTCTATTGTTTTTATCATCATTTGAAATACTTATGGATATTTGCCCATTGTAGACCAATCCACTTTAACTGGTGCACGAGCGCGAATAACTTACTTTTATGTAAAATATGTAATAATTAACATATTTAAGCTTTGGTCTTTTGATAAATTTTGATAAAATGAATTTTCCGTATTTCTAATATTGTGTCATGTTATATAGTGTAAATTGACATTTAAATCATACGCGGGTGAATGCGTGTTTTCTTGCGTGCCTATTGACAATAGCAAGGTCAGTTGCAACTTGTCGGCCTTTTCCGCAAAACTTTGGATAAGAACTAATCGTCGACGTGGTCCTAAATAAAATTGATATATTTACTTTCCGACTATAATTCTTGAAGTTAAAATCGTGAATTCATGAAGTTGAAATCGTGAATTCATGAAGTTGAAATCGTTAAATCGTGAATTCATGAAATTGAAATAGTAAATTCGTGAAGTTGAAATCTTGAATTCATTAAGTTGAAATCGTGAATTCATGAAATTGAAAGCATGAACTCATGAAGTTGAAATCGTGAATTCATTAAGTTGAAATCGTGAATTCATTAAGTTGAAATCTTGAATTCATGAAGTTGAAATCTTGAATTCATTAACTTGAAATCGTGAATTCATTAAATTGTAATCATGAATTCGTGAAGTTAAAATGAAATCGGGAATTCATGAAGTTGAAATGTCCCCACCGGTCTTAGTCGAATATGCAAATGAATTGTAACAATAGCAATAGGACACACGAAAAAATTACTTATAAAAAGAATATAATTATGTAGCTTTAAAAAAGTTGTCAATAAGTATATGCAAGTTATTTTTTAGCAGTATCTTCCATATTCAAGGCAGGTAATTCAAACAAAAGTTCCGTACTATACCATACGGAGTTACTCATATATGAGGAAACTGCTAGAGGGAGTATAAAGCCTTCAATTAAGTTTTCTTGATCCAAATATTGATGACACAGAAGAAAACACCCTCTCCTGTGACAAATAGTATTAAATAAGTAATAATATTATGGTAACTGTCGAACAAAAACGAGAGCGTCTTTTTTGCTGGTTTCCTAGTGACTTTATATTTGACTTAATGTCTTACTGAGATAGGATTGTAAAATCGCGAAGGTACGAGTGGATACACGATGACAAAGTCATGATGGAGAGATTATTTTATCGCAATACAATACTGAAATTGCGACGGTAAGATGGTGAAACTCCAATGGTACAATGGTGCCATGCTGAAACCACGACAGGTCCGGTGATGAAATCGCAAAGGTACGATGATAAAACCTGCATGGTTCGTCGGCTAAATCGCGGTAGTACGCTAGTGAGACCACGAAGGTCGGATGATGAAACGTCGATGATAAGATGGTGAAATCGCGTCTCGCGAAGATAAGATAGTGAAATCGCGACTCGCGATGGTAAGATAGCTTAATCGCAATTTTATGGTGATGGAATCGTGATACAATGTAGTACTATGGGAAAACAGCTTTCGTTCGTCCACGACGTGATCCGATACTGCAAATGATATTGTCTATGGTGAAACTGCAAGTGTTCGAGGAGGAATGACAAAAGAACATGTTGAAATCGCAATATTACATCGCGTATTTTCAATACCTCAGCATCGTATCATTATCGTGAACTGTAACTGGTATTTCATGAGGGTTGAATCACGATTGTCCAAACAGAAAAACGTAGTTCGTCTATGAATTATATATTTTTTGAAATGGGGTCACAGTTGTTATAATCGGTTGACATTATTTTTGTTTTGTGTATAAATAATGTAGACAGAATATCTTTAGTCAATAGTAACTACGGATTGTACTGATAAAGTTGTCACACTTTTAAGGCGTTTGATACCGTCCCAAATTTCGCCTATGATTCTTTTTTTTGATAAATTTTAAAAAATGGGAAATTTTGGCGTTTATAAAAAATTTTCCCTTATAAAAAAGTGAGGGAAAAGGGGAGATGATGCGTTTGGGAATTTTTTTAAATTTTTAAATTCTATTTTTCAGACTGCCTATTATAAAAAAGGGCTGAACCCCCTTTGAATTTTTATTTTTTCCCTTGAATTGAATGAACGTGAACGACAGCATGGATGTGACAGCTTTGAAGTGACAGCACGGATGTGAAAGCATGAATATGACAGCACGGATGTGAAGGCATGGATATGACAGCTCGGATGTGAAAACATGGATATGGCAACACGGATGCGACAGCTCGGATGTGACAGTTCGGATAAGACAGCATGGGTGTGACAGCCCATATTTGACAGCTAGGGTGTGACAGCGCGGATTTGACAGCATGATTTGACAGCACGGATGCGACATCTCGTATGTGACAGCATGGATGTGACAGCACGGGTGTGACAACACGGATATGACAGCTCAGGTGTGACAGCACGGATGTGACAGCTCAGGTGTGACAGCAAGGATGTGACAGCTTAGGTGTGACATCACGGATGTGACAGCTCAGGTGTGACAGCACGGATGTGACAGCATGTATGTGACAGCACAGATGTGACCACACGGATACGACAGCACGGATATGGCTCTACTCTATACTGGCGACAAATGCTTTTCACAATCAGTTCAAGCTAGGTTAACATCTACCTTAAGAATGTCAACGATTTTATAACCTTTTTTATTTTTGTTTTTGGTTGCAATGACATAGAAAATATAAAATGGTGAAGTTGTGCATAGTGCTACTCTTCGTTTTAGATTTTGTAAACGGTAGGTGAACTGCTCATTTTTTCTCCCGTATTTTTATGCATTCACGAACCGCGATTTTTCTTTTCTTTTTCTTTTTTGCCAGATTATCATGAATATTAATATTTTGTTCACGCATGAGAAAAATAGAAAGCGGTGTTTTCATTTTGTATTCTGATTTTCATGCATCAAAGCGGTCGGTCTTTGCTTCCACACAGAAAATAAAATGTCATATAGATTGTTACTGATTTTTTTCTTCTAGATTATGATATTTCAGTATTACTGCATATAAAAACATTTAATTCGAAAGACATTTTCTTCTTAAGGAAATATACAAATATATAAACACATTTCTTCCTCGTGGGATTTTTTGAATTGTTCTCTTATTTTTTTTTTCAATATTCAACAAATATTTTGTAAACTGCAGTCCGAAAAGATACATCTAAATACCCAATAAATTTTACACGATTTCATTATAGGCCAGGGCAAAGATCCTTGCCTGACTGCAACTTTGATAAACGACGCCAGAAGACATGTTGATTACAACCAAACTTCCGACTTATGTGATCGTCTGCTGCAGCCCGGGTTTTACCGTTTCCAGAACGCGGAAATCCCCTTCAGTGACTCGTGCATTGACGACTACCACTGTGGAACCCATAAGCCTGTCTGGATTCAAGGAAACAATTATCCGAAGGTAAGTTCAAATGTCCCTGGCCATACCACGTGGAATGTGGCGTCATTTACCGCATTATTATCGTAAAACTGTATCACATTTGCAATTTACTATGATAAACCATTATTCCTTTTCATTTCTAAGCGTGTATAAGCGTGCATAACATCCAACTGCCATAATTGTTTAAGAACATATGGGCATGCTTGTTTGTTGGGTTAACGCACGTTTTTCCGTGTTATAACGTCTGCAGAGTCCCGAGGAGCGTTACCGGGCTCGGGCTCCAACAGTTCCGAGGGACTCTGCAGACTTCATAACACGAAATAAACGTTCGTTGACTCTATAATAGCATGAAATTTTAAAACAGATCCATGATGTATATTTAATACAAAACACATACATTAATTCCTTGTGCTTGGACGGTATTTTTCCAATTATACATGTTTTACGCATGTGTTTTATTTTTCCGGGGCCAACAACTTGGGAAATACAAATGCTCAGAACCGAACGAAATTTCGAATTTTAATTGATTTAACCAAGCTTAACATTGGAGATTTATTTACGTAAGAAAAAAAAACTTAATTTAATCTACCGAAGACAAAACATGACCTTCAGAATTCCTAGAATGATTTCAGAGTGACGGTAGGGCATCAGAAACGTTTGTTGTTTTTTTTCAAGCACACAAGTTTATAAAAAAAAGGCATTATTCTCTCAAAGAATTATAAAGAGCATTTATCAATATAAACATCAATAAAACAACATTTTCTTATATTCATTTTGTGTAATCTTGTTTTGTAAGTTAATCGGAGGGTTAAAGTGAATGACAGATATTTGTTTACATTGACAACTGTCCGTTGCTTATATATATAAAGGGCGACAACCAAGATTAGCGGCGACGTCTATACGCCGTATTTCCGGAATAGTTACTTGAATGCTGCTCGCCGTTATGCAATAGGGGCCCTCGAATCAAAAATTTCAATAAAACAAGAGCACATGACTCTTTGGCAAACAGGCAAAATCGTCAATTTTTTAGTTTGTTTACTGGGATCTGTATCTATTGCGCATAGGTAGTACCGGGCTATAACAAGAGCGCATGACTATGTTAACACATGGTTTTGGTCCCGTTATAACATGGGCAAAAGAGCCGATTTTATGCTATGATAAGTATTTACTGTCATGTTTAAAGACCATCCCAACATACTTTAAAAAACATACTCAAACGCAATTATTTTTAAAGAAACATGACGATGTTTGTTTAAAATCAAACGTTATCTTTGTTTAAGAACCAACATTCATGTTTGTTTGAAATCAAACATCATGCTTGTTCAAGTACTGACCGTCATATTTGTTTAAAATCAATCGTTATACTTGTTATAGAACCCCCGCCATCTTTGTTAAAGAATCAACGGACATTCTAGTGTCAGAGCCATTTAAAAACAAACCGTCAGGCATATTGTTGATCCAACTGCGATGATTGTTTAAAAACAAACTAGACATCAACAAACAAATCTTCATTATTTCGTAATTTTGGTGTAAAATGCACATTCGTAAATATGTTAGCGTCTCGACATCACTTTTTGCAAATGGCGTTAGGGTTGAAAGGGAGGTTACTGTTTTTCAATAGCAATTATTATTTCGCCTGGTCGCCATTTTGTGACTTATTCCCTTCAAATTAGATACAATTGTTATAAAAACCAATATATTATATGCTTAAAAATCTCTCATATGACTATTTTCAATAATTCCAGGTAAGCGATGGACTACAGGCGCGGAATATATGCGTAAACGTAGTTGCCAACGATAACAACTGCTGTGACTACAGTAAAGAAATAGCTGTTAAAAATTGCGGATCCTACTATGTTTATTATTTGCGGCCCACACCCGGATGTTCCATGGCATATTGCACAGGTATCTTTTTCTCTTACAGCAGGTTTAACGCCACTAAATATAATATTTGTCATACGAGCATAATTGCCGACAGCGCTTTAATTGTCCAAGTATGCTTCTTTAAAAGAAGCATGCGAGAGGTCTTTTTGAAGCTGTGCTGTGGAGATATTTTTTTCATAAAATGCACAATGAATGTTTATTAATTACAATTACTTAACAAAATAGAATTTTATTACATATATTGAATATAGTGTCTATATATAGTATAGTATCTATGGTACAAGAGAGAACTAACGACAAACCACTAAGCTATTTGATTGTATACGCGGGAGATATGCAAGTCAGATAACAGTGTATTCGATGTTTATTCTATCACTAGGAAAATCATATTATAGAGACTTATTAACAATTTTAGGTAAATATTTCAGCGAAATTTAAACAAAATAAAGCGATTTCATTGGCAAACAAACTTTGGCGAACTGGGACAGATCGCGTATTAAAGTTGTATAGTTTGTGGTAAATCAAAGTGTCTTTTCTTCTTCTTTTATTGATACTTCTAGATATATAATGTTAACCATTAAAAACTTATGTTTCTTTTTCTGTGTAAACACCGAGAGATATTTGATACATAGAATCTTTTAAAACATTCATATGAAAAAATAATTGTGTGCCGTCTATACCGTGAAGAGGGAAAATGCACATTAAACAAGGTGCGGGTTGAACCGTATTGAAGCGTAGATGTATTTTGAAAGCACGAGGTCCAATAGAAAGTACCATGAATTAATATATATTCTAAAACAAAAAAGTTTTACTCTTTCCTGGTTACTATAGCACAAAAGCCCTAAAAAAATTTCGTTGAACGGTTTTCAGCGTTATTCATTCTTGCTGATGAGTGGATGTCGATTTTATCATCAAATACAGGCGAACGGTTGATGACGTTACTTAAATTTGTAAGACATTCAAACTTAAATACACTATACATGTATACGTGTATATCTTTAATAGAAAAGCATTTTTACTTTGTCTGTTGTTTTTTTTGGGGGGTTTTTTTGTATGATCATTTGAATATATTTTGTTCTTCTAAATTTTAATTACTAATTTTCATTTCTTTTTATTTCATTTTTGTTCCTCTCTTTTTAAAGAAACCAACTACATGTCAAGGGATTTTTAAAAAAAAAATCAACTTTTTAACAATCAAACTACATTTTTGTATATCAAACATGCTACGATTGTGCAATATTAAAATCAATATAGAACACACTTCATTTCATTACTTGTGCTTTATTTTGTATTTATTAGGCTTCAGTCTGCCTTACATATTTTTCGCATCGTAACAAAGGCTCAAGTTATCGGCCTAGGAAAGTACTTCGACAAAAATGCCCCCAGGTTAA
Organism: Ruditapes philippinarum; assembly: GCF_026571515.1. Classification (NCBI taxonomy): domain Eukaryota; kingdom Metazoa; phylum Mollusca; class Bivalvia; order Venerida; family Veneridae; genus Ruditapes; species Ruditapes philippinarum. Next base: position 91,947 of record NW_026862009.1, on the reverse strand, counting down.
TATTTGAAAATGTGTGAAATATATCTCCAATATTTAACGTATATAAAACGTTTTTGGAAACGTTCATGTTGGGCAAAATTGAAATAATTCTGTTATATACATAGAATGAAAAGATGAAAATACTTTAAAGTCAAAAATTTCCAATTAGTTATATATGATCCTTTGAAAATTTCATAGCGGAGTTAAAAAGACGGTAGCTGATAACCCGCTTTGTTTGCATTACTATTGCTGTATATAAACCAATTCAAAACATAGGGGTCAAAATTAGCCTCCTTATCGATAGTAATAAGGTAATGGCATATTTTGTAAGTCTGCCCTTTAAAAAAAGGGCGGACAACTCTTTGTCCCCTTCTCATAAGAGAAGGGGAATCCTGGTGATGCGTGTATGTGGTCGCACGGTCACTTTCCTTAAAATATGTCCTCGATGCATGTATGTGGTCGCATGGTCGAAACTTTATATAATTACAACTATTTTCAGCGCAACACGAACCTTCCTTTGAATCTAATGCCATTTGCAAAGATATCAAGGGAGGTCATTCAAACCTACTCCATTTTGAACCCTTACCCCATTTGTAAGGGTTGTAAGGTTATCAGGGGAGGTCACTATAACCAACTAGATATTTAGCGCAACAGTAATCTCCCTTTCAAAATAACGCCATTTGCAATGTTATCAGAGGAGGTCACTCTGACCAACTCGTTATTTGTCCGCAACAGTAACCTCCCTTTAAAACCATTACGCCATTTGCAATGTTATCAGGGGAGATCACTTATCTTACTCAAATTTTAGCGCAACAGTAACTTCCCTTTTTAACCCCTACGCCATTTGCAATGTTATCCGGGGAGGTCACTCTAACTAACTCTATATTTGTCTGCAACAGTAACCTCCCTTTTAAACCCTTACGCCATTTGCAATGTTATCAGGGGAAATCACTCTTACTAACTCGACTTTTTGCGCAACAGTAACAGTAGATGTTGAAATATGATTTTTTTTCAAAACGGCATATATTAAGATTTTTTTATATATATTATCAGTACATGTCCTGGGATTGACAAATATGCATTTTATTTGGATTTTAAAGGCGTTTTGAGCTCCAAACCCCAAGCGTCTGTGGATAAAAACGCTATATTGAAGCTTTCGGCCTGTTTCAGCAGCGTTTATTATATATACAAATATATTCAAGCAAAACAAGGGAAGTAACGTAACGTCATTGAGCGACAATTGATTATTATACCTATACAAGTTTGCTTCTTTAAAAAGAAGTATGCAAGAGGTCTTTTTGCAGCTGTGGAAGATTTGTTTAATTCAAAAATAGTTGGAGATAATTTTGCATAAAAAGCACAATGAATGTTTATAAATTACAATTTTTTAACAAAATAGAATTTATTATATAATTTTATTAAATATAGTATCAAAATAAAAGTTTGTTTTACACATCATTTGTTGAATGTTTTGAAAGATTATATGCCCGAGAAATGGACATTTTCTTGGCGCATCATGGGTATTTTTTCTACAAAGGGAACAATTTATGTCATGTAATCAAACTTAATTGAAAATAAATGATATACAATGCATAAATGCATATTAAAAGTAGTATAAAAATAAGTTTCTTGTAAAATTCAATAATCAAAGTTATTTTCGATTAATGTTTTGGAAAGTATATGGAAACATTTCCTCCTGCGATTTACAAATACATGTATATATAAACAGTTAATACATCATTTGATTGGAATAAACAGTTAGTACAGTTGCATGCATCCAACCACAATATTTCAAGGAATTCAAACTTGAGCAAAATGTGTGTCATTTGCGCCAAAAAAAATCTCCGTTGCGTAATTAAGTCATACCGGTTCAAAAGTTAAAGGAGCAGCAAAATTTCTGTACAATTCACTCGGTCTTATTGTGGTGCATAGTGGTATTGTAGCTATAATGTTCACTGTTACTATTTTTCGGAACATGAAGTAGTAAAACTTTATTCTGAAAGCAATGATCGATTTATACAGTTTAAAGGATTAAAAAAATGGAATGAACCGCTGCTCGTATTGTCAAGTAACGTAAACGATATTTTCTGATTTTTCCTTGTACCGATTTGTTCACTTCGATGGTAATTTTTCGTTTAAGTTAAGTCGTATTTTGAAGCGGAGCATGCGCATAACATTTTTTGTAGACTGGTTCTAATGATTTAAGGCTTAAAATGCGATGCTTTAGCTTCAATTTTATACGAAAAATTATTCTCAACACTGTGGAAAGGTCCTATGACCTCTCCAATGATTGACATATCAATTGAAACTGTGCAATTCTATTCCAAAAAATTCCATTATCAAATAGCTTTAATGTGTTTATAATTTTTATTTCTTTTTCAGAAAAGGCGTGTTCCGGACCTAAGTATTCTAAAACAGGATTACCACCTTGCACAGGTAATTTATAGAACTTTGTTTTGTATATTAGTAAGGTCTGACAGTTTATATAATATAAAGACATTATATTGGAACAAACAAAGCATAATAGGCAACACCTGTTATGAAAATCTTGAACTACTTAACCCCCGCTCCACCCCACAATTCTATTTAAAATGAAATCAATATACCTAATATGTGATATAAAGAAATTCCACATGAACAAGCATGATACTATGAAACATTTAAAATAAATGAAAATGAAATATTTTATATCAGTCACAAAACAAGGACCGAAAGAAGAAATAATATTTTAAACGGAATTTTGAAAAGAAAATGTGTTTTAATTGACTCTTCAGATATTTTACATTTGTATTTTATTAAGGTACTGATATAAATATGTCTTTTTTTCCAGATGCCTACCCGATTCTGACTAAAAACCCTGTTCTCAGCAATCCTATTGTAACAACAAACGATTTTGAATTCAAATGCCACGTTCCATATCCGCCAAATAAGCATGATGCCACTTTCGAAGTCACGTGGCTCATAGATGGTCGACCAACACAAAGTATTCCGAAGCAAACTATTTCCGGCGGACAAAGGGACGTTACTCTGCAAGGTGGAAGTTTGTATGGTCATATCAACAGTGCATTATCTTGTTCTGTAGTTTCAACATTTACCGACCAACACACTGGGGGATTGAAATCACCACCACAGAACAGTAATGAGTACTTTGTTGGCATACAGGTACACATTTACGATATTTAAAAAGAACGTCATTCTAATTCTAACTCTCCATTTTGATTCTCATACTCTTTGGCTTTCTCTAACTTACTTAAACAAAAGGGGCGTCTGTGGCCTACTGGCACTTTCCCTTCACCACTGTAGGTTCGAATCCCGCTAGGTATTTTGGATTCTTTCATGTAGGCAAGCTATCAAGTTAGCTAACGGAACATCTCTGTTTCTCTGTAATGCTTGAAAGTCGCCATATGACAATTACATTGTACATTATTGATGCGACTTTAAACCCAATAAATAATTATAATAATAATACATGTAATAATAATAACTTATCTAAAATATAAAGTAAATTTTCAGAAGTTGTAAAACATGTTTTTCAGATATTTTGTAGTCACCAACTAGCTTTACATTATATCATTAGCTCATTAGCTGACTTTAAGCTCAGCTAATTGTCTGACCAGATTCCTGACCTTTGATTTGTAAAACAAAATCATTGATACTAAAAACACATACATGCATACTAAAAACACATATAGGCAAGAGAATTATGTGCGCATACATATAAGACACTGATGGCCAAACGGTAGAATAGACTCTGAAAAGGGGCAAGTGAAGAAATACCAAAAATAGGAAATAATAACCTAATTCTTTATGAAACCATCCTCATCTTGTTTTGTCCATGCCTAATCACTAATCTTATTTTTTTAAATTGTAGATTAGTCACTCAAAAATTACAGTAGGAGACAAGTTACCTGACCAGCAAGTATTTGTTACATCCACCATACCGATCGTCTGCAGACACCAAGCTCAACAAACCTGTGCTTTAATCTTCACCGTCACAACTGATAATGGTATGTTGTTTTCTTTCTGTTGTTTAATATGTGGTTTAATCAAGGTTAACGCGTAGGAGGTGACCGTGCGACCATAAACACATCTTAGTTTTGGGTCCTCCAGGGGCTCCTTGTCGCTGGTTCTTGTTGCTGGATCGTTTTGGGTTGCGTTTTGAACGCCACCTTCCTTGCAATTGCAACTTTTCGGCCCTTACCGTCAGATAAGGACATCGAACACAATATTTAATTTAGTATGAATACACAGAACGGATACAGTATTTCGGTCTGACCTACGCTAAGAAAGTAGACATGTAAATGCTGGGAGTTGTTGACAAGTTTATTTCCAATATATCAAGTACATGCCCACCTAAAATAAGTAAATTCATAGATACAAAAGCAAACGATACATTATTTGTATATTTATTATTATTGTTGTAGAAAGTACAAAATGTCAACCTGTTGACATTAGTGGCGTATGTTTCAACTTGTACATCAGTGGGCATATTCAAATTAAAATGGTTGTCAGACATATTTTCAATCATAATTGAACTGAAACAGACTTGCTTTTCTCTTGGATGTTAATTATATATACATTCGTTATTACACGTTTACATCTGAAACCACGTGGTAGCACTACTTTCACTCTGTATTGTTTCCGAGATTATTATAGATAATAGCCGAGCACGTTCCGATTGCCTTCCCTGTTGATCTTGTTTATCAAATTGTAGATAGTAAAGTATTCTATAAGAGATTACTAAGTAATTTAGCCAGTTCACAGGTGGACGTCAAATTTGATTTACCTTGAATTTTGTAGTCGATTTAAATATAGTCGATAATTTTCTACTAATTCACATTCCAGAGAATGTCTCACCGAGCACTTGCCACTTGGAAATTAAACATACAGACTGGAACCCTATAACAAACACTGCGCAGACGTCATTCTTTATCAATACGTCTCCGACTTTCACAGCGACGTCATCATCTACGTCACATGTACATTTTGGAGTAAGCACGGTGCCCGGATGGGAATGGAGCGGATTGAAAGTGCCAAATATAACGGTTACTGTTTATTTCATATTTTTGTTTGTATTTTGCTGGCCTGACACTCATCACATAGAAGACGTTATGTTTAATAAAACTTAATAAAAAAATACGAACACGCGTTTCGATGTAAAATACTCTTTGAAGACTACTAGTCTTTGTAGGACCTTATTACAAAACTAGAACGAAGGTCTTACTACATTTTGAATTATAAAGAAGAATTAAGTGTAATGTTTAGTTGTCGTCTTTGTTTCTGTTGATGTTAAGATATTTTTCTAATGTCTTAGTCTTTGGGAGGGGGGATGTTTATGCACCCTTTTATTGTGACCCCCGACTTCTGTGTGTTTTACATTTATCTGTCTCCACTAGGCGGGGAATTTACCAGGGGTTTAAAGCATCACGCTTCCGGATTCTTGCTAATTTTCATGAAAATTTTGATAATGTATTTGAATGTGTAATATTTATGAAGTAACCAAAAGGAAGCAATTTACACATTGTCAAATATCAATGGCACTTAAAAACCACGTAAATTACCAAAAATGGTCAAAATATGCATAAATAGCCTTTACTGCGTAAATAACGCAGTAGAAATATAGTTGCACTGAAAAATCAGTCATTAATCGCACATAATTTGTAAAATATTACTTGAACCTTGAAACTTTTTACTTTCCCTTACATCTTAATACATTTTTCTCAAGTTTTATTTTATTAAAATATTTAGACTCATCTGGAGGCATGTAGCATTACAACTTCAGTAAGTCGAAAGCGGTTCTTGGAGTCTTGAAGTTGCAATTGTCTTGTAAAATGTTATAAACTGAATTTAATTTTCAGGTGGTCTCTACTGCCAACCGACACGGAGCACAGTGCAAATCTGTCGGAGATCCACATTATTTCACATTTGATAACCATTTTACATCGGCTAACAAGTAAATTATTTTTATTTATTGTTTTGACAAATATAATGAAAAATGTTCGCTAAATATCTACATAGCAACACTAAAATGTTTTGTTGGTTTGAGTTTTTTTCCCGTTCGTTCGTTCGTTCGTTCGTTCGTTCCTTCATTCATTCATTCATCTATATATTCACTTACTCACGCAATCAATCACCCAATCATTCATTCGTTCGTTCATTCCTCCGTTCATTCATTCATTCATTCATCCATACAGTCAAATAAAACCCAAGACGGAGATTCCGCAGTTGTATTCGTAGAGAAAGACATCAGCTGTCCCTCTGTGCATTATTTCAGTCACGAGCGGACTCCTAAGAAGATCCACCGGCCTTTCAAAAACTAAATGTATAGATTCATAACATAAAAGAATTCACTCGCGGGATTCAAACTTCGAACTTACAGCGGTTAGTGCCTGATGATTTGAAGTCAGTTGCCTTAACCATATGAGTTTGTAAAAAGTAAAATTGTATGAATTACAAAGATTAAATATGAAACTATTTTTTTATTCTTTTCTTGTTTATTTTTAGACGTTTTTCTAATTTCCATGTTGGACAATTTACGTTGGTGAAACAAAAAAGAGGCTCTTTCCAGGTATATAATTTCAAACTTGTACATTATGTCGTATTGTCTATGGTCTATTATTGTATCACTCCAGTTCAAATGATTGCTTAAAATGTCCAAAAATGTGTTTTTGGAAGGTAATCAATCGCCCTTTTGTTTCGTTAATTCCTCGTGCATTGTCGTCTATTTCTCGTGCATTATTATCACAGGAAATGTGACTATGAAAAGTTTAAGCATGCGCATATGTATTGAAATTTAACGTTATAGACGTTTTCAGACAGGACATGTGACTTAGGTTAACGCATGCGCATATGAATCAATTGTTTCTTTCGTTACAACATACCGGTATAAAAATCATTTTAAAAGCAAATATCGTGGGGTTTTATAATGTTTGTTTGTTTGTTTGTTCGTTCTCTCGTTCGTTCGTTCGTTCGTTCGTTCGTTCGTTCGTTCGTTCGTTCGTTCGTTCAATCTTTCGTTTGTTTGTTTTTGTTGTTTTTTTTCTAAGGTCTCCTTCTCTTATAGGTTGAAAGTCGAACTTGGAAGATGCCTGGTGGACGAGCATCGCTCAACTGCGCAGTCGCCGCACGTGAGGGAAATGACGTCATAATTGTGGATATGTGTGATGGACCATATGAAAAAACTTACCCTAAACTTAAGATTCAGAATCCAGCGATGTTTGAAAATAAGACCAATATTGTTAAAGATCGAAGTGGAAACGTCTTTGTGGTATTTTTCAAATACTTCAAAATATATCCCTCAATTGGGTAAAAAATCGTTTAATATAAAGATTCAAACAGTATTTTCATTCAGAACTATTATACAAACTTTATCGGACATTGAACAGGATAACTTATAGGACGATATACGTCAGTGTAAATTTCCTTTTCCGATGACCTCACTTTCTGAATGATGACCTCACTAAGTCTTTGATCTCTATAAATAAAGTCTTTTATATTACTAAGAGCCTAAACATCACCGTGAGTCGGCAAACTAAGCAATGATTTTAGTAAAGAACTAAATGTAGTTATTACGTACCTTTTTAATGACAGTGCTCAATGACCGAGGCTGAGAACAAAGTTTCATCAATCGTTTATCCAATCGAAAATCTGAGGAGACTCCACGTGATTTTTCATAGAATTAAATATTACAAGGATTTTATTCCTCATTTACAAAGATTTTATTCCTCATTTACAAATATTTTATTCCTCATTTCAGATAAAATTCAAATCAGGAGCTGTGGTTAAAGTACACCTTAGAAATCTGAATTGCCTTGATGTTTTTATAAGTGTACCGGGTACATTTGCAGGGTACGTAATATATACATGTAAAGCGTGTCTGTATATAGGTTGAACACCACTAAATATTTTTCTTCTTACATACGTGTGTAAAGGTTGGTAAATATGTTGTACTGTTCTGTAAAGAATTCTTTCGTTTTCTGTACTCGCTTGTATATAACACTATATCATAAAATATTTGTATTTGTTAGCGGTAGTGATAGAGTTTGGCAAATGTTTAACAGTACAGTATACTTTATTACAATTTTAAAAGTGTCATAAATAACTTACAGGGGAGCAGTTTCTGTAGGGCTAAGATGTACTATTATTCTTCTCAACCCAGTGACCATGGGTTCGAGCCAGTACTGGTTCATTCCAGGAAGTTCAGTTAAAATAAGCTTTAAAGCTTTCACCATAATGGAGCCATAACTATAAATTTTAATCAGAAAAGCTTATGAAAATGTAATAATTTTATCAATTTCTAATAAGCATATTTATTGTATTTACATAGTGACACAATGGGACTATGCGGTACGTTCGATGGAAACTATAATAATGACTTACAACGTCCGAATGGTCACATAGATGCAGTTAGCAGATATCCATATTCTTTTATAGATTCCTGGAGGTATGATCTTGAATAAAATAAATGACAGCTCTAATTATAGTTATTCTAAAAATAGATTTTTTTTCTAGATATATCGTAGTAAGAATAAAGTTGAACATTATATAAAGGCCTGATTTAAATTACAAGGCTTTTAATTAGATTTTAGTGGGCACTGCATGGATGAATGCTAAGACTAAGTTATGATGTAGACAAATTTACCATTTTATTCGAGAAGACTGTACTCATTTTAGTTTGACATTGACGTTTTCTCTTTGCAAACGATTAAGAACAAATTACTTTTTTCATTATCCTCAAGATTACTTTAAATTTTTGCGTTGTTTTTCTTTAAATCTGTATTTAATATAAAACATTTTGTTCTCAAATTAAGGATACCAACTGGTACTAGTTTGTTTGAGAAAGCGGAACCACTTCCGGCAAAGAACACACGGATGGATTTCTGCACGTGCAACAAGCAGACGAATAAACAAGAATGTAATAACAATCATTCGGCAATGCCACCAATTTCGGTATTCCAGTTTCCATTTTTAACAAAAATGCTCGATAAAAAAATAACAGTGTACAAAACCTTTTAAAATATTTTCAGACATTTGTTTGATGGTGAGATTTCTTTTAAAGACCCCCACCCAGTCACAATTAACAGTTTGAAAACATATTGAATTGTATGATAAATATACAGAAATGTTACTGAAATACAGGTAAAACAATTAATGAAAAAAATATAATGACTTTATCTTACCTGATATATAAAACGTAAATTATGACGTCATCTTTAATGTTTAGAGAACAACATTATTATAGATCTATTGCCCTGATTTCAAAAGCGAAAAAAAACAACATTTGACAGAGTTTCAAATTTTAAAAATATCTGGTCACACTGCTCTATAACATTTCAGTCCCCATCATTTTTAGTGTAAACTTTAATATATTGTAGGCGTTTTGTACTGGGTGTACAGCTGTGGATCCTGTACCGTTTTTACCACCAACCACGACACCGCCATCTGTCTGGGTAACTATGCCGCCTCCAGTTGCACAAACAACGTACATCTTCCCACCCCGTGAGTTATATGAAAATTCTACGGAAGCGCAAATACGACACCGTTTGTTGATCAATTTTTTTAATATTGTTGCAAGCCTTATCCTCAACTAGATTTATTAATTTACTGCTTACTTGACTGCATATATCACGAAAAGTGTTGTCTGTTTAAGTATTTATGATATTTAAATTACTTTTAAAAAAAATGAATTTTTGAAGCTGGATTCCCTATAATGGGTCAAATAAAGTTGGTCCTTTTCTTAATAAGAATAAATATCAGTTTTTTAATGACACACTATATTCATATTATGTCCACCTATAGTGTTTATAGTTTAAACAAAACATCTACTTTGTGTGGAAATAAAACATTTTTATTCAATATTTACAAAGAGACTGTTAAGCATTTATCAATATTTTCAAATATCAAATTTGAGCACAGTATATCTTTACCTTATTAAACCCGGAATTAAATTGATTTTTGAGTTATGGATAATTAAATATGACTACACGATTGTAACATATCGTGTGGCTAAGGGGTTGCCTCTACGGACTTAATCTTCAGTTGCACTGAGTAACCGTAAGAGGCGACTAAAGGGGTCTGCGTAACTGGAGTCTATGCATCTCTTACCTCCAGCATATTAAGTGGTTTTGACCCCTGGTGTTGCTTTAAGTTTGTAACACTCGAGGTTAGCCAGAATCATGTTTCCTGTTTCGGCGCCATATGACCTAAACTGTGTTGGCGCGCCATAAAACCAAACATATCTTTCAGCATCCCAGCCCCCTCAACAAACGGCAGTCATTTCACGACCCACGGCCACGATGTATTGCTTTGACGTAATGAACAAGTATCCCTCCGCACAGAAGTGTATACATGATGTTTACCAGATGGGCTTTACGGAAATCGTTGACATGTGTGTAAATGATATTGAGGTACTTTTTTTTTCAAAAAAAAAAACATGGACCGTGTTTTAATTAAAAAGAGACAACGGTAATAGTGTCATAGTGTTATGTACTTAAATAGGGGTTATTCCCCAGAGCTTTATCCGTAACGTACCGGCAAACGGTATTAAGCTAGGTTTTTGAAAAGGTCAGTTAACCAATCATGTACGGTTTACAGATCACGTGCCACTCTATGTACCGAACACAGGGCTCTAGCCCGCAAGGAATAATACTTAACTAGGATAGAGAAGTCATTCAGGTATAGTGTACGTATGCATATGGCCATGTTTTAATAAACGTGACCATATTGTTGAACACGTGACTATGTTGTTGTACACATGGCCATATTGTTGTACACATAGCCATATTGTAATTTATATAGAAAGCAGTGACTAGTTTCTTAAACATCTTTGCTTCCTTTTTAACTTTGAATCTGATTACGTATTGACTGTTTCATTACTATGCTTATTGGGCTAGGTTGACCAAAGAAGGCTTTAACATGGTGAGGATTGTAATTGTATGTGGCCAGCTTGATTGATATTTATAAACGGCATGAATATCTTATATATACAATTATATATTTTTGATTATTAAATTTATTTTGAACTCGAATTCGTGAAAGTTTTTCGTTTATTTTAAAATGTTCCTAAAAATTAGAGGTTGCCTTGAGCCTAAGGTTTCTGTCTCTTAACCCTGAGATCGTCGGTCTGAACATTACTGGTGTCCTGCTTGTTATGACACAAATATTGGTTAGTTCGATAAAACGGACTCCAGGATATTTTAAATAAGCTTAAAGCTCTTTACAATCGAACTTGAATGAATACTCGTACATGTATGTTAAAACTAAATTTCCAAAAAAAAGGGACAAGATGAAAACGAAGTTAAATATTTGATGGTTAAAATGAAAAGAATATTGTTAGATATATGAATATTCTACAAATGGAGAGCCGATGTCAATTAAATCAACTGTTTTGCACTTGAAGATGTTAAAAAAGGAAGTTTATTTATGCGTGGCGCCTGGCATAGTGGTAGGAGTTGGGAGGTACATTGTATGCAAGCAGAAGGTGTCTCATAAGTCAGAAATGGCTGGCCCTTGCAGTAGGGGTGACACTATAATAAACAAGACCTTTTATAGTTAACAGGGGATAAAGATATGGGCCTTTCGGCATTGACAACTATGATGGAAGGGTGTGGCTTCAACAGTCTTATAAAACCCAGCAACGTAGTAAATGGTACGTTCGTAACCCCACCGGAAGCAAAGGTCTGTCCAGGCGCGTGCTCCGGAAATGGTGATTGCAATAATGGCGTCTGCACATGTGTGTCAGGATTTGAAAGTTCTGATTGTTCTGTCAACAAAACGAAATTGCCATCAATTACAGATATTTATGGGTAAGAATTTAATAAACATTTATTTGATAAACAATGAGGGACAGTAGTGAATAACCTCCCCTGAGTACTCCCTATAAATAGATAGGTCCTAAGCTATTGGATTACTCGGACTTTATCGCCTATTTCTTTGTAGCAAACTAAATTAATTGGGACTAATTATGATCATTTGTAATATTCAGATTAGATATTGCGATAAGATGTAGAATCTGTTGAAATAAATGAAACATTTTTTTCTTAAGGTTTACATATTTGTTGATGCATGTGTAAATAATTGATTAAGACATATCAACCTGTCTTATCTAAAACTCAACGATAAAACTAAAAAGCAAAGGATTCCAAATATTTGGACCTACTTACATTTTGGTTAACCTCGGTCTTTATCAAGGGAAGATAATCCACTACTGTCCCCCATTCCGGACTTTATTGAAAATAACCTTTACAGTACCCTTATACCGTATTCAAAATTCCTACCTAAAGCTGTGACTACTAAAAGTTTAACTTTTTATACATGTATAAGGACTTTGGTATAGCGACACATTCAGAATATTTCCAAATTATTTATTTATAAGAACTTTTCATGATGTTATAAGATCTCACATGAGTTGCCATACCATAAATAATTTAATAATATAGTTTATGAATTTCAAATACCTGTTAGAAGATACATTTATTGCACGAATTTAATGTAATTCTGAATCAAAAGACGACTAAAGCCAAACACAACGCTTAAAACGCCATTTATTATGATGAATCTTTAAGGGCGGTGCTTTATAGGCAATGAATACTTATGCTGCTTACTTCATTTTAAACTTACAACAAGGGACTTCATTTAAGACATACTAGAACAAGCAATGTTCATCATTACCACAGGCGTCACAAGATCTTGTATTAACTTCAGCTGACGACAAAAAGGTCAACCAGGCCTTGAATTTGGACAGTTGGGGAGTTGGGGGACTTATGATACTTTAAAAGCTGCAAAACTGAACTGGATTGATATTTGTTTAAAATAAAACCAATTTTAGTTTTTATTATTTTTTATCATACAGTTCTAAAAATAGATTATCATATATTTTGTGTATGATTTTTTTACAGAGGAAGCGCGTGCGATTCACAATCTGGTGACTGCCATAAACCTGTTGTGCTGGGAGAAAACATGAACTACCAAAAGACTGCCTGTAAAATACGAGGAATTCACGTAAATTGACCTTAACTTTGAAATTAACATATAAACTTTAAAGGCCAATTAAGCCCATTGTCGGATACCAACGGTTGGTTAACAACATGCTCTTTTATTTTCGGTATCCTGTTACAGTTTCATATTTGCTTAAAAGCTGGGCCGAGCATCCTTTGCGTCTTTAACATTTTCGCAATAAGTCCAGTTGTAGTGATGTAGTATTTTGTTTACATTTTGTTACTTTTATCATAAATCATAAATTTCACATTAAGCGATATTTCATGAGATGATAAGCATCTTTTCAAATATTCTAAATCTATTATGATCACATGTTATACTACTGTGTCATTTGCGATCTTCTAAATTATTTATTTGAAAACTGCGTCTCTATTCTTAAAGACATATCATTTATTTCCAGGGTTGTGGATTATTTCAAAATGTTTAAACGCACGTATTGTCATTTGTATTGTTTCAGTTTTCACAATATGGTTCGAGCACTGTTGATATGACGTCATCTGTTGTTTTAGCTGACTTCATGTCTACAAGTCACGTTGCCTGCCCACTTCCAAAAGACCCTTATAACGGTATGTGTTCTGTTTCATAATGTTTACATTTAGTATTAAAGTGGTTTGGCATACCATAGACTACTTTTGCGTACGTATTACAAATATTGATAAAAAAACAACAAAGGAATGGTTCCATTTTGATTTACTTATAAAATGTGTTTTGAAAACAAATGCTGATAAAGTTCCTAGTGTTTGATTATGAACATTTATAAATTGAACTATAATGTTTTTGTTCTGCTTAATTTTCTCGCGCTTTCACATTTTTACTGTCTATTGCAAAAATACGAAAACACAGAGATATATAAAGTTTGACTTTGTCGTATCTTCGTACTTTCGCATTTTTTGGGCAAAAAAAGACATGGCGTAAATCAGCCACCATATAGAAAATTATCATACACCTATCCACTTGACTTTATAAAACACATCAAATGTTTGTTATAGGTGATGGGGCAGCTTTAAAGGGATATATGATGTCATTAACAAATAATGGTGGCTCGAAAGAAGGCAATACGCAAGTGTATTACATTTATAATTCTACATGCATGGAATGTGACCAGCTAGGGTCGTGTAGTGTAAAGGTACATATCTCATTTCCACTTCTAATTTGACAGTAATCTTTAACTAATTCAACAAGTCAAACATTTAAAATGCACAAAACCATTTATCATTTTTAGCGAACATTTTGAAACATATACTGATGAATAGCAAATAATGAAGACCATGGCCAACGTATGTACCAATAAAGTGTTATGATTATAAAAATATCTTCCAGATTCATTGCCCTTGATTTTGAAGCCACTTTTAACTATGAAGTAACACGAAAACGCGGAATAATTGAGTCATGTGAAGAAAATGCACATTTTCTCGTGCATTAACATTTGCAGATTCTCTCTCCCTCGTTCAGCGGGCTCAAGCTTTAAATGTAGCCTCGTGCTTCTGTAGATATTGATACACGAAAAAGTATGCATTAACCCTTTCATACATGTATTGTTACTTCCGATTATGGTCTTGATATACCAGGATGTACATGTTCTATCAATTTTTTTTTGAAAGCTTGTTTTATATGTACAGTCTGGCACGTGTATGATTGAGAACAAATGTTATGTTAATGGCGACCATGACAACAGAGATAATCAAGGCTGGTGTATCCCGACGGTCAGTAATACACAGTGGACTAAACAGTCTCCGACGACGGCTGCACCACTTCCAACAACAACGGCATTCTTCCCTCCATCTTCCAAAGCTTCGCAAGGTACGATTATTCTATTTTGAAATTACCTCAATGTTCTTGATCGATCGCATCGTCGTATACCCAGGGTCGAACCGTTAGGATGTAAATCAACAGTGGGTATCGACACTAGTTATGTCGAGAAACTGTTGCAAGGTACTAATATGTCGTTGTTGTCATTCTAGTATTTGATAGTCATAACACACATGTTGCAGTTCAAGATTAACGAAATAAATCCTTAACAGATATGAATTGCTAAGATTGGGGAAAGAGATAACTGACTTAAACAAGAAAATCTATAGAAAAAAAGTTTTATTATCTGGCACTCTCAAAATGTCGTCATATTTTATATTTAAACAGCTAGATGTATGGCGTATATGGCTGTTAGAAGCTATGTACACCGTTACAATGTCAGGATGTCGCTGTTCAATCCCTAATAGAAGGAATGTCTATGATTTAAAACTCATTAACTTTACTGTAATAATTAAGCTGAGGGCCGTTTTGGGATCCATAAATTCCACATCTATGCACTATTTTTGTATTCACAGAAAATGAAAAAAATCAAATGAAAAGGTTACTATATTGTATAGGAACCGTCCGACGTTCTCAATCGGAAGAGCATTAGACTGTGAATTGGGCGACCATTGCTCGATTCCCTTACGTTGCAGAACACTTTTTTTGTGATTGATCATAAATTCCTTTATACGATCATTTGCACTGTTCGTACTGAAGTATTATTAGTTCCTTGCAAAAGAAAAGGCATTAGTACTGGTAAACTGCTGAAGAACCTGCCAGGGAACATTGTTTTTGTTGAACTGTGTTCAGTGTGGTTAAACGTCATTATCCGCAGGGGTTAACTACCAAACCGCCACATACATGTATTGTATAGTTTATTTAAACATGTATATATTTTATTTCTTAGGACTGTAATTAACTTATTTTCTTTGTTTTATGTTCTAAGGATCTGGTGCACTGAACAACTACACAGCTGTGGGCACGGGATGTGGCTGTTACTTCGATACCACGAGGACAGACTGCGCGTGCTGTAAGAACTACGGTTGCCCGTGTGATGCTACGAGTAGACACGTGTGCTTCGACTGTATGACACCTGACATGTGTCACCATTAACATTTGATATTAGTTATATACAGATCACTTTGATGTCATTTATTGATTAGTGAAGTATACATTGATTTGAATTTAGGTTATAAATAATAATCACAGCGTCCTATAGTTTGAGTTTTTTTATTATCCCTTGATCAGTACATAAGGGGAATGAAGGGGATCTCACTGCTTGTAGAATGAGTCTTGAAGCTGAAGTCGCTACACCTCGTTTTATCCGAGTAGAGAATGCCTTTGTTCTAGTTTATACATGTCCTAATGATTGAATGATTTAATCCATCTTGTCAAACATGAGTAATAAAGACTTCTTAGCCAATACTGTTTCGTTTTGAGAAATGAGTAAAATGTATTCATTTTATTTTCACATTCTTCAAACCATAGTGCAATATAACTTTTTGGTATTAAACAATAATATCATGACTAAATATTGCCTTTTTGGTATCTCAGTCCCCACCTTTTCCAACCCCAACCACACCCCAAGCATCACCCGTCATTCAATTGAAACAAAGCTGTACTTTTCATGTAATGAACATTTATTATTATTTACAATTTCTTAATTAAGAACGCTATCTTTAAAGCATATGTTATCCTCCCTTTTTTATTTTTAAATTCTAAACTAAAATCATTACAAAATATGAAGTGCTTTATCGTTTTAATCTTTATCTGACCAAGGGACTCGTTGCAAATGCTGCAGTCTTTTCTTCGTGAGGTCAACATCCGGTTCCGGTTTATACAGATGAGCCGCCGTTCTGTTCAACTCTTTCATTTTCTCTTTGATTTCTTGCAAAGCTTGTTGTCGAGTAAGCAAATCTTGCTGCTCTCTTAAGTTATTTTGTAAGAGTGCTTTAATTGTTATTTCTTCTTGTTTCAATACGGATATTGACTTTCGTGTTGATGTTGATTCGGTATCAAAAGCTGTTTCAAGATCTCGTAGATTCTCGGGTATTTGTTCCATCAGCGAGATTTCGTTTGATTCTTTTCTTTCATGCCTGCCTGCTGGGACATATTCATGTCGTCTGCTTTGATGCTCGGAACGTATTTGTCGTCTGCCGTCTGGGACAATTTTTGATTGTCGTTCGTTCGTTTCATTATGGTAACTACTGGTATGTCCTTTCGGAATATATGGAACATACGGGTACTCTGATTCTGCCAGATAAACAGGTTTATACCTGAATAGTTCGCTTTGAACTTTGTTCTGGTGCATTTGATTTAATATGTCTCGTACGGCCAAAGTATTCCCAACCGCTGAAGAAGAGTTGTTAATGTCTATACTTGTATCTAAAATGTCGTCTGCAATCCAACCATGAAATGTCATGCGCAAAACGTTGAGAAAACCCTGGAACGCCGGAAGACCCCGTGTACGGAGACACACAGACAGGAGTGTCATCTGTTTCTCAACGTCTGCCTTGCTGTCCTGTAAATAATTAAAAATAAGTTTCTTATAATGCATTTAGCTATACAAGTATACCTTTTTACGCTACGATATTTCCATAGAAACGGAAGTAGCATTTCGCGCATGCGCATCCTGCGTAGGGCAAAAAATGCAATGACGAAAGAATAGATTTAATCAGTATTCAACAACTTAATTAACAATTTGTTATAGTCTAAATGATTAACTAAAAGTTAAGAATTGTTTATCTTGATAAATCTATAACGGATGCAATGGTGAATTATATATTTCTGCATCAATTTAGGGTCTTCAATTTGAAAGACCCCAAATGATACATTCGATTGTGACTTAAGAACCTTCGTATACTCGTACAAGCATAAGAATTAAACCGCTTCTTGCATTTTAAGTGTGCTGTGAAATGCAGCACTTGAAAATACATTCCTTCAAAATATTCGGTAAAGCTGTGCGAAGGTGTGCTAGCGTCATTAGCGTCATTATTAAAACACTGAACACCTAATTAGATGTTGTGAATGCGAATTTTATGGTTAATATTTTCTTTCTATTCTTAAGTACTTAAAGACTTAAATGAACTCATTCAAATTATGTCATAGAAATATAAGCATAGCATAACAGAGACATAAATATTTCTTGTAGGGTAACTTGAAAACGGAACACTTTAAGATGTATTTGTTTCTAAACAAACCTATCGTGTTTCGGTAGGTGAACTCAATTTCTAACACCAACATGTACGCAGTCGGTAAGGCAATAATTCTTTTTAAATATTTGATTAATATGCAAAAAATATATAGGTTATAAACGTTATATTTATTTAACACATCAATAATCATATAATATATTAGACACTTATTGAACATCATAAACTAAGGGTACCTAATTAGTTCTGATATTATTCTCGTTATTTTGACAAAATTTAAAACTCAGATCTTGTGTAAAATAAACTCAGTAAGCTCTTACGTATTTAATAAACTGTTTACTAGAAAATGTAATGAGATCTGTAAAACAAAACTTAAATATCTGAGCAATTCAACTGGGAAGTTAAAGAACTATCCTGTACATTGTATTTTAGAACTATCCTTACATTTTAGTTTAGAATTGCCAATGAGATTCCCAGATTTCATTTTGTAATTTTAAAATGACCTATGAAAACTCTTCTAATATTCAGTTCTTCCCTGTATTTTTTACAGGAAGTCAAACTGAAAACAGACCGGCCTTCGTCCGGAAAAGGTCCTCTCACTGTTTAAAGTATCATTAGACGACCTTTTCATCAATAATTTAAATTGAAACAACAGGGTGTTGAAGATGAAATTTTATTACCCGTGTAGTACGTGATATTTCAAAGTTGGTTCTGTTACACTCCCTTTTTGATTATGTTGATTTGATTTGCAATGTGGTATGTGGCAAACAGATGGACACGTTACCGTTTTGATTTTTTTTTTGTTGTTGTTGTTGTTGTTTTTTTCTTCAGCTGGCTTACAATTCATTCAACCGGGACCGTGATATAGTGTCATGGCATTCCTAATAACATAGTTTTTGTACTGTGTAGTTAGTTATTATTTATAATTGGATATAATTTTATGATTAGTATGATATTTTATCGTGTTATTATAAATGTTTTACTAGTCTCTTATAATTCAATGATTGAATGGTCATGTACTTTTTTGTGTTTTATGTTTGCTTATGAATTTTATTTGTGTATGTACATGAATGAGACTTAAATAAATAAATAAATATAATACAATTATGATAATCGTTATTGAATTAAAGTTACATGCCTCGATCCAGATAAGCATAAATGTTTTAAAAAAAATCAAACTTGAAAAAAAACTGTATTAAGATTTTTAAAAAAAATGTAAAAAGATTAAAGATTCAAGTAATTTTTTTTATTTTTTTTTCATGAAAATTAGCATGGATTTGGAGGCATGCTGCTTTAATAACATTCACATATACCAAGGTCAGTCTACCAATAAATAAATTTGCAGGTACTCTGCTTTAAAGACAACATTTAAATATCGAGGGTTCAAAGGTAAAAGGTTATAACTGCCACTTTTGCCGAAATTGACTTTTTATGTTTTTTATAATGTACTTATTGTCCTTTATGTCTGACGAAAATATTATATAAATATTCAATCCTTATAAGGGCAAAAAAATAAAAAGTATTTTGTAATAACTTCTTTTCTACAAATTATTTAGAGGTAAAAGGTTCTAAGTGTACTTATTACCTGTTGTTTACTTGTTGTTCCACATGTTGTTAAGAATCTGTAGTGGAAAAAGGTTATAACTGATTTTATCACCTTTTTTTCCTGACAGAATGCTGCATTCATATAGTTCACAGGCACTATCTGTTATCTCTTTTTCCACGAAATTTATCTTTTAGAATTAAATGCAACGAGAATATAACCGGATATGAAAGACAGAAAATATTCAGTAAATACTGGTCAATGGGTGATTAAATAAGTCAGAGGCAATTCATTTGTTTCCATGTTGCCAATAAAGAACCAGAGAATGCATCTAAACAGAGAACAAAACAAAGACCTATTTCGAATTCGTTTTTCACACAGGTAGAAAAGAGGGCGTGAGGGATGTTGCACTTATTCATTATCTCTCATGTACAGACTCAATCAAACCGAGTCTGCAATTTTTATGTAATTTTGTTGTGATTAATGCTTCCGAGGGATCACTTTGTTTCCTGAATTTTTTACTAAAAACTATCGATGTCGGTTCCAAAACAGTTGCAAACGCAGTTAAGCACAAAGTGGCAGGGTTATATGTTGGAAATGACAAGAGAGGGAAAGCTGTGCCTGGAAATAAAACCACGGAATATCACAGATCATTTGTAAAGAAACACAACGAAAGCTTTCCGACTGTTGAATCACACTACACACGAAGACCCCAACAGGAAGTATCTAACGCAAGATTTAAATATAAAACGAATATACTCACTGTATGTAGAAAAATGCAAAGGACAAAATAGAAAGTGTGTTTCAGAGGCTGTGTACAGAATCATTTTTAGTACAGAATATAACTTTTTTTTCCGTCCTAAGAAAGATCAATGTCCACTCTGCAATCTGTATGACACTTTGAGAATAGAAGATAGACTAGATGAGGCAACAAAAGCAAAATATCAAGTACAATAAGTGACCAAAAAGAAAAAAAAACAGTGCAAGAATGCAAAAATCAGCCGATAAAAAACGCACAAAGAAAGATCCAAAGTTTTCTGTGTCGGCATTTGATATCCAGGCTATTTTGAAAACACCACTCAGTTTAATTGGTGATCTTCGTTACAAAAGAAAACTGTGTTGTTGCAATTTGTCATTCTATGAACTGGGAAATGGTAACGGGACTTGTTATCTGTTGGATGAGACACATGGGGAAACCAGGCTCGTGCAAAGTAGGAACTTTTGTGTACTTGTATGTAACCTCTGTTGCAAGTAAGACATCTGGTATTGAAGAAGTGACATTATATAGTAATGCATGTGGAGGACAGAATTGCAATCAGTTTGTTGCAAGTTGCTTAGTTCACTGTGTCCAAGATATACCTCACATCAATGGTAAAACCACACATTCATTGAAATTGGCCATTCATTTATGGAATGCGAATTCCATACATGCATCTATCAAGCATGCAAAAAGCCTTACAATAGTTCATGTTCCATCGCAGTGGGAAACAGTTATATCATAAGCACGCCGGAAGCAACCATATATTGTCGTTCTAATAAAATACAATGACATACTAGATTACAAGTTGTACAAAGAACAAAACTTTGGCTCAATGAAAATCGATGTTGATGGTGAACGTGTTAATTGGCTGAATATATATAAAATACATGGTTGATTTAGGGATGGATAAGGCTTATCCGGTGAGCTAGAAAGTGTATCTTGGCGAGCTTTAGCAAGCCAAGATTCACTTTCGCAGTGAACCGGATAAACCTTCTCTAGCCCGACATCAACCATGTATTTGCTTTATCCTGCTTTTAATAATGTTTTTAGAATAATTAAATGGTTTCATTCTTCTTTTTCCCCGATAAAATAACATCTATATGTAGTTTTGTTTTGCTGCTAAACATGTGACGTTATCAAATGACGTAATGACAGGAGATAGATAAAGACAAAAATACAGTTTTGTTGTGAGCTATGGTTTTGTGGTTAGTGAGTTCAAGGCAGTAAGGTTAATGCAGAAGAAGAACAGAAGCAAAGAAAAGTCTCTTAAGGCTCCACGAAATGCTTATACAGAGAAGCTTCCAATATCTGCTGCAAAAGCTGATTTGATGTCACTTGTTGCCTCTGGAACAATTCCGAAGGAGTGCGAATCATACTATGAGTCATTGCCATGCAGCAAATCTATAAAAGACAAACTTTCAGTGCCTTCTGTTAGTGAGAGTGAAGACGATGAGTGGAGGTCATAGAATAATTAATGACAAACATTCACATTTTGTGACATGAAACAGTAGTCTTTATTTACTTAACTATGATATGGGTCACTAATATCCTTAATTGCTGATGTCTGGGGTCTGTTTGACTTCAGTTCGATTATATACCAGAGAACATTCAAAATAAATGAAATTTGTAAACTTAGATTTAGTGCGTATTTTCGTAAACTTTTTAGTTATTTAATTTATTTCTGTAGAATCTAAATATTGAGCAGGTACATATTTCATATTTCTACGAATGAAAAGTGTTAATTTTGTGTACGAGTATTAATGTGCATTGTGTTAATTACATTACGTAAGGTTCTTCAAAGTAAGGACATAATTGATAAATTTGCAACAGTAACAATTACTGCAACATCTAAATTTTTCAGAGGAACAAGGCTATAACTGCACTTATAACCTTTTACCACAGTTTATCTCTAACTTTTATTGCTAAACCTTCAGAAGTAAAAGGTCGTAAGTGCAGTTATTACCTTTTACCGCTCAAACTTGTAGTCTTGACAGGATCTAAGTACATTTATTACCTTTTACTTCTGTAAAATGATATTATTTTGATCTTAGAACTTTAAAACAAACTATAATTACAGTGTTTTATCAGCATCAAACAATGTAAACTAAACAAAATATGATCTTATGTAGTCAACAAATATGGGAGAATCAAAATTGTTATAACAATATTACGGAAAATAAAGTTGTATTAAAAAAATAAAAAAATATGTTTTTTGCGTTTTTCTCGAAATATTGAAAATGGCAGTTACTAGTATTACCTTTTACCTTTGAACCCTCGATATCAGAGTTGCAAATTCGCCAGTATTTATAGATTCCACCAACTTTTCTAAGTTCATCGACTTTTTCTTTTTATGTCATGATCATGTATTTAAATTTAAATCTAGATTCACTATCATTGACATATCTAAATGCATCACACCCTCTGTTATTGCGCGTGCGCAGTGTTCCCTTTTACGCAATATACAAAAACATTAAACCATACAAAAAAATGAGCCGTGTCATGACAAAACCAACATAATGGGCTTGCGACCAGCATGGATCCAGACCAGCCTGCGCATCCGCGCAGTCTGATCAGGATCCATGCTGTTCGCTTACAGACCCTATAACAAGTAAAGAAACTGACAGCGAACAGCTTGGATCCTGATCAGACTGCGCGGATGCGCAGGCTGGTCTGGATCCATGCTGGTCGCAAACCCATTATGTTGATTTTGTCGTGACGCGACTCAAATAAACTTTACCATCATTTGGTCTCTTGTATATTTGCCGATGACGTCCATTTGTTTCAGTTTTTCAATAACAGACGTGGATAACACCAGGTGACGTCTTAGAAAATCCTCCTTTTTACTTAGAATAGCCTTTATTATATCAAAATCCATCGTTGATATATCCGGGGAAAACAACGCAACTTTTCAATGTATCTGGCTTTCAAATAATTGTATATATCAATTGATAATTTTTATACAGACCACTTTTCGGTTGTCAATAATGTAAATATGGAAGCCCATGGACAAGAGGCCCTCGAATACAAAGTTTCTAAATCAATTTGTTACGTGTGTCGATCTTGTGTAATGTTTTAAAGGTAGTTTCAAATCCTTGGGATTTCAAGCGAACATTTATATTTTCCCTGACAAGTAAAAGGTTAAACTACATATTTATAATTATTATTTATTTGTCTGTTTTACTCGAAATAATTGACAAAAAGGATTTTTATATATTTCAATACAATAGGTATTTTACTACTTTACGGGCCTCTCATGAAGTTCCACACATAACTCCAAAAGAAAAGGCTGTTTACCCATTTGTGACTATAATAAAATTGCATTTCCGGCGTTTATTTCACCAATCGGTTGTACCGGATGTGACGAAAGTTTACTCTTTTCAATAGAGGTAAATAAATATGCTGTAAGAAAATGAAAAAATCAATAACAAAATCAAACATTATGTACACTTTATTAAATGTACAGAAATTACTATTTACATCAAAACACAAAAACAAACAATAATATAAATAAACATGATGTATAAAGAATGATTATATGAACAAACAGGGTCGACAATTCATGTTTTAAATAAAAAGTTACGTTTACAAGGCACTATCGAATATACATGTATGTCCGAATTTTGTATTATAGTAAATACAACATAATTATATGATAATCTCCTAGTATTTGATTTTTTTATTCTAAGATATAAAGCCTAGATGTGAACATATAGGCCTGAGCACATATTATATCCAATAACTCGTGCAATTCATTTTGAATTAACCGTTGTTTTTTTTTACAGTTTCAAAAGCCCTAAAACACTTTTTTTCATTTTATTAGATTCTTTCACAATGTGCGAAAATAAATAAAAAGCATATACGTGCAACACTTATGCCTAGTTATAGAACTAGTGTGCATGTATTATGCCATGCTTACAACATTCAATCACTTGTAAATATCGATCTTGCAAATCATTGAAATTTTAATATTGCAAATTATCATTTTTCATACAAAAATAGGTTATGAAAATTGGATAGAACGAATGAGTTTTTTCTGGTGTTTTGAAAATAGACACGTCACAAAATAAATGCATAGATTCCTTTCAAATGCATATTTTAAAAAAGGAAACCTTAAAAAATATAGCTTTTTGCAATCATTTGTTTAATGAAATGTGTAAGGTTCCGGCGTTCTATTTCAAATACCTGTTGCATGCAAAATGCAAGACCTCTCGTTAGGAGATGATATAAGATGATATAATAACTATGCATCGTGTGAACATACAAGGCCTGTGCTTACATAAAACAGATACCCCTTATCTAAGGTCTGAGGTGTCTTTTTAAAATATTATTTTACTGCTTGACATAAAGTGATAACTTATACACATATGTATATATTAAGGACGTGAAAACATTTAAATAATGTGCCAATTGTTGTTTACTTATGTATATGGTGTGCAAACATTTTAGTACATTTGTATTTGATAAATATTATAACAATATTTTTCTAACATAAATTTGTCTTTATAACCGTGCCAAGAATGAAACTTCAAGGATCTTGTTTTTTTTCATTTCGTGACTGATGATACATAAGAAATATAGTCTACAACAGTCATGTATAATATCAGTGAAAATATCACGTACACAATATGTGCTTCACAATAAGAAACCATTGTTGTTCACAATCTTTAACTCTCATGCCCGTATAACAAATAGAATTTAGCACTAATCACGTGTCAATTCATGCACACGTTAATCATCAAAACTGACCCGACACAGGACCGTGCCGCATTTTTATCAACCCGGCCTTAAGTCCCACTACAATTTTGATTTTTAACATTTTTTTCGAGTCGGTACACATGTAGATGAAAATAACGTCCTCCCGTGTGTATGAAGAACGACAACTCACTGTCGCAACAGTTCGCGGTAAATTGTTGTTGTCTCCCTTGCATTAATATCACTGAATGGTCCTGCCAAAACAAATATAATAATCTCGGAAAAAATATCACATCCGTTCTCTATAGCTTCCCGTTTCTAACTCCAAAGTCACCCTGTATACCCGGATTTCAATAGAGGCAGGATACAACTGACACACATTGATACGATGTAACACGGAGTATTACCGGCATCGGTGAACACGGACCATTTCTGAACACGTTTTACACTTGACGTAACAACACCAATAATATTTACATTCACATCGTCTAACAATTTCAACGTCTCTCGAATCATAGCCCCGCCCACAGCACATAATATCACAACCTCCGGGCCCGTGACTTTCCGGATCACATGACCTGAAAAGAAAAATTATGATGTCATAACATATCTTAAAGATGCCATACTTAAAACTGTGCATTAAATTTTTAAAAACTATTGAACATTTCTAAAGTAAATAATGTTATTCTGGTAACAATAAATATTTGCTTCCTCTTTTTTATTTCATTATATGCAAAAAAAATCCCACAAAAGCGGGAAACATCGAGAAACATTAGCAGACTTGTAACATACATAAATTTATACATAAATAGAATCACATAACATGATGGAAAACGGCTATTGAGATTTGCACACATTCAGATTGCATGTGAAAACTATCTGGAAACTTAACGGTCAGATTATATCTAAATCATTAACAAAAACGTTAACAATGTGAGATAACTAAGAACAATATAGTACAAGAATCATCAACCAATGCATGGATACATACCTTCCTTGCGTTCCTATAGAACCCATTTTTCTATCTGGCGAACAATAGTCCGGCGACTTTTGAATATAAACTAATTCTTCTTCGGGAATTTTGTCAACTTTCTTGTTTATTGGTGAAAACATGTGCTTTCCTTTCTTGCGCTTCCTCTTCACTTCTATTGCCATTCCGTATTTGTCTTTAAGGGTTTCGGCAATTTTATTAAAGTCTGCTAGGGAACGCCAGCATGTTTTGATAGAACATGATCCGGAAACACCGTGACATTTACACGCCGTCGTCAAACTTTCGACAACAACCTGAAACGGAAGCGGAAATGATTGAAATTCAAAGAATGATAACTCGGACGGACAGTTTCAACAAATGATACGTGAAAGTTATCCTATGTGATACAATGCCTGACATCTGCGTTATTGTATTTAGCTAGCGTACTGACAGACGAAAAATTCATATACATGTATATAATATTTGTATATACGTTGTTCACTAAAATTTATATGAATGATATTGATATCTAAAAGAAGCGTTTGTCAAAACAATCCAATTATGTTTGGTGACAAATGGAATATTTGTTATTGATTTATGATGCTGTTTTGTGTGTGTTTTTCTATATATGTTTTGAAGGCCACATTTAAAATCAAGATATATGTTCTTTGTTTTTACGATGGTATATCTTCATGAGTTACCTTCTTAAGAAAAAGATATTATTACTATTATTGCATTGTTGGCGACGCCGGTGAGCGGCGTCGTCTTTTATGGAATGCTTTTTATTTTGGCCTATGGAAGGAGCTGTTATTATTAGCAGTTAATTTCATGTTGTGTTATATTATTGTTGTTATTATTATTATTACATGTGTTGTTGTTGTTGTTATAATTATTTTCATCATTAATATTGATATTATTATATTAGGTACATAGTACCGAAGTTGTATTAAAAAAGGCTACTGACAGCAAAAAGTATAAACTAACGTTCAAGAGCATTAGATTAAAAACTTAATCACTTAAATTTATTTCTGAAATATGTACCTGTTTTTAACAAGACAGGAGTGGATTGAATGGGAAAATTATCAAGCAAAATATATGTATTGATAGAAGCCTTCAGATCTTTAAGATTTTGAAAATCATAACTTGGCGTCTGGGGGAAAGTAATAATGTGTTTCACTGTACTGCTAAGCAATCTGCACCGCGATAATGTATTTAGTAATGTTTTAAAATAATTCATTTTTTTCTTATAGACCTAAAATTATCATTTCTGAACCAGCGTGGAATATGAGTGTTTTCCGCCTTCCTCTTTGATGCCCGCTTTTCCATATGATGTTTCAAAGCATTATGCATCATACCTTATCATACCTTATATAATAATCATATTGTGCAAAAGTATTAAACCATAAATAAAACAGTTATATGTCTTCTCCTTCAAATTAATCACAAGTTTTCCACAAAGATAAAGGCTCGATGCAAGAGGAAACCCCGTCGAGTAAACAATAATGTTGACATGAAAGTCAAAATATCTCCTGTATAACTATCCCACTTTAATTACAATAAAAAAAACACATCACAAATGCCACACATCATCATCCGACAGGCACCGTTTACCCGTGCAGCACGTGTGTGTTTGTGTCAGGTTTTTATGTTCCCGTGCTTTCACATCTAATAACCACCATACGCCACTCAAAGCTCGGTTTACAAGGATTTTATGGCGTGCCTTTAGCTTTTAACTCCACGAAGATGAATTGTTTTAATTGTAAGGCATGTAATTGGGCTTAGTTATTACGCCTGTAAAATCGTAATGAGCACCGTCTTTGGAAGCGATTCAAAAGAAGTTTTCTGTTGAGGAAAAGATAAACAAAAGAAAAATATTAACCACAACTGAAAAGGTATGTCCATTTCCATCAGTGTGTACACATGTTTTAGATTTTTTTTAGAGGTAATGTGCATGAATATCCTTGATTCTACATATAATTTTGATATTTGTTTGTATACTAATTTTCCCAGAATATGCCAGGAATGGGATCGGGGCGTAATACATGTATAGCTATCGGCGAATGCATCTGCACTCATCGAATTGTTTAAAAGCTGCAGATGAGCAGAACATATTTCAATAAAATCAAACCTCAGATTTTATGAGATGTAAAAAGATTCAAAATTTAAATAATAATTTACATGTTATTTGCGATAAATTATTGAATTTTCAGTTTTTATAACCATATTTCTATTGCGTTACTAACGCATTAAAGGTTATTTTGGAATATTTTGACCTCATTTTCTAAAGTGCTTCTTTACAAGAATTTCTTGTAAATAAATTTTCACAATTTTCATGAATCTGAAGGCGTGCTGCTTTAATATTTTCTCATGAAAACAAATTATAATAACGAAGCATATTTTTCATTAAAACACATTGTAATAACGAAGAACTTTATACTTATTAAAACAAAATGTAATAACGAAGTATTTTGTGCTCGAAGTATTTTATGTTCATTAAAACAACATGTAATAACGAAGAACTGTATGCTCATACCAAATTTATTTATTATTTTTTATTTATTTATTTATTTATTTATTTATTTATTTATTTATTTATTTATTTATTTATTTATTTATTTATTTATCTATCTATTCTAAGCAAAGGCTTTAGAGTGATCGCACTACTAACCTAAGATTAAGCAAAGCATTTGTAAAAGGCCCATTATGCCTCAAAAATACGTTTTACTGCTTTAATCAATGGAGAATAATTAAGACTCCTTTCTTCAGGTGATATGCATGTAATATGCTATTAAACCATTAAGGCAAAATGGGTCTTTAACATTTGATCACTAATTCGCTTAATTGATGGATGCTACGAAAAGGCATAATTATCAAAATATGTTTCGATAAAACATCGTATCTTTATATAATATTATCACTATTCAAAGATCATTTAAAATCTTCTTCGATGACTTTTTTTCTGTTTTCCTTGGCTATATCAAAATCTTGTTCTACGTCATAGTGAAATTGTAGAAGATTTGCAGACGAACAATTAGCGCGGTATAATTCAACAAAACTAGACATAGGTAAAATAGTTCGTGGTAATTTTTTTCTAAAACAAAAACATAAATTGACATAACTTAGCTTTCACCATCAGATGGGGGGGAAGAACAAATTATATTCTTACATCGTGTAGGAAAAAAATGCTTTTAGATGCATTCTGTCCTTAATTTTATGTTATATTAGTTCTTGAAAACTGGAAATTTGTATAAAATGTTTATGCGGTTTTATGACTTTAACATGTTATCTTTTTATTTTAAGTGGAAATGAGATAAAAGTTGCACGAGCTATACAAAAAGCAAGGAGAATAAGTTGTCATTAAATATGAAACAAAAATTAATGTGCATTTGTATTTCAGAAATAAAATGCCGCAGATTTTAAATACTGAAACATTTTTATTTTGAAAGTTAAATTTCTTCGCAAATGCTTATCTTTCCAGACTTGCAAACTATGCAGAAATAGTAATTTGAATCGAAAATTAAGTACAGAATTTCAGAACAGTGAACTCTTGAAATTTAAAGTTGCCCAGACGACATGAGGGCAGAAAAAAACCTGTTTGATCTCTTTGTTTTAACAACTGTTATTTGGATGGGCATTACTAAGACATCGTTTTTATCAATATCACGTATGAAATACATCTAAACTTGTTCTTAATTAAGATGAACCTGACATTTTTTCTGAATGTGTTAAAGTGGCTTCTTCGCTTAGATAAAATGGCTGCCAAACCGGAAGTGAAAGGGAATAGAACGCAGATAAAACCGGAAGTGATCTCTGACATCATCGTTAGATTATTTCTCACACTCAGACAGGTGGTATCATTTTCCGCTTAATTTCTCCGCTACAATGCAACAAAATAACTAGAAGATATTTTAGGCAATGCGTTTTTTTCTCTCATTACACGGAGTCAGTTTTCATGGATTTGGGTCGAAACAATTGGCACAATAATCATAGACATTTCTGATCTGTTCCAAAGAATAGAAAGTTTTACACTTTTGTTTCTGATTCAAAATAAACTTTTTACGGCGTCTTATCGTAAACTTAATTCGAAACGAGAAAAATATAGAAAGAAATTTCATGTTAAAATTTCGGTCGAGGTATATCAAATTTAAAGTTGAAACTTTGATGTACACCTGATGCAACCTTTGAATTAAAGTCTAAAAATAGGAAATATTTTCTCATGCTAACGTGTTAAGTGCACAGTTATAAGTAAAAATGTTATCATTTGAAGTTTATCTAAACATGATTCAATTCCATTCTGTTTAGATGCTTTAATATAGATTTGACAGCAATGCATTTACGGAATATACAGAAGAATACCGGAAATAGAAAAATCACGTGACTTACCTTATTACCAGCGGCTATATTATGGCTATTCATCATGGTTTTCTTTCTTTTAGAATTTTTTAATGTATGAAACGAGGTAAATTGTTCACTGAATCTAAGTCCATAATCTACATCGTCCCCGCAGCCGCCCCATTTGTATTCTCCTGTCGGGGCCTCATTTGGTAACGCCCCGCACGAGCATTTTGTTGTTATACCGACACTACAGGCACGTGCTATTGAATGCATTAAAGTTGCTGAGGCAATTGCATATACAAAAGCTTGTTCCCGGGTGCCTGAAAAAAGTTTGATATTTAGTATTATCATGGAATAAAATAAAAATAAAAATATTTCATGAAAACATATACAATTTAGAGTATTTCGTTATCGACCCGTAGAATTTTCGGCCCCAGATATATTTTCGAATAAATTCGAAAAATGACTCATTTTTTTATAAAAGGACTGTTGTGATATTTGAAAAACGGGCCGATTTATCCTCTGCCAATATTAGCATAGGGTTGATTTTTAAAGTCGAAATGTCTTGCAACTCTAAGCAATTCAGAATGTTAAAACATCTTTTTTTTTAAAAAAATCCTGTACTTATTTTTAACAGAAAAACATGTTGGCTTTGCTATGTTATATCTGTTATTCTTAGACATTTAGTTTTAAATTTTGCGTTGCACGGTGCTAGGGGGCGTGGACGGTACCAAGTACTTACCAGTACCGTCCATTAACAGATCCAATATAACCGAGTCTACAACATTTTTAGGGTTTTTTTACGTTTTTGGACGTCCTTTAGAAGTTTTTATTATCTCTATCCCTATGTAAAACATGACACACTTTAAAACATGTAGATTTACTTATGTAAAGACATGTTATTCTTCAAAACATGTAGATTTAGTTATGTAAAGACATGTTATTCTTCAAAACATGTTGATTTAGTTTGTAAAGACATGTTATTCTTCAAAACATGTAGATTTAGTTATGTAAAGACATGTTATTCTTCAAAACATGTAGATTTAGTTATGTAAAGACATGTTATTCTTCAAAACATGTAGATTTAATTATGTAAAGACATGTTATTCTTCAAAACATGTAGATTTAGTTATGTAAAGACATGTTATTCTTCAAAACATGTAGACTTTATTATGTAAAAACATGCTATTCTTCAAAACATGTAGACTTTACTATGTAAAACATGTCCTTCTTGAAAACCGGTAGACTTGTCATGTAAAAACATGTTATTCTTCAAAACATGCAGATTAAGTTACGTTAAAACATGTTATTCTATAGAAAAATGTAGACTTCATTATAAAAAAAACATGTTATTCTTGCAAAACGATTTAAATATTCATTGATATAAAGGAATATAAATTTCCTTTATTCAGTATTATAGAATAAATTTCTTTTACCAAAACGTCTTTTATTTTTCATTTTACTTTAAAAAGTAATTCTACACTTTTTTGAGCGGTGAGGGGGTGTACATTTTATTACAGAAATTAATATATTATATACTTCAATAAAACCTAAGACATGATTCCCACCCTGTTGGCAAACGTTTTTTCGTATTCATTATTTATCAAACTATGCATTTTAACACACATACTGCACAGATATAAAATAATAAATCATAAATGATAGGTTAAGATATAGGATATCAACAAAAATAATGCATAACAGCGTAATCCCTTGCACCGTGGGCTACTTTAATAAATAGATGATTTAAACGAAGCTTGGGGGTCATGTAATTAACTTTTGATTTATGTTAAATTGGATGAAATTAAAGCACTTAAGGTGTATGCTTTATACCGTAATCCAGTACGGGGTTAAGTACGGGTGGTCGACGGAGTTTCTTCTTACCGAAGACGATGAAGATAAAATCAAAATTGTGTAGTCGTTAATGTTTTAATGTAATAAACATGTTTTCGGTCATTATCCGGAATTAACTCGTTGGATTCTCCAAGAAATATATACGTTACGTTCTCGGCCAAGAACTAACACGTTGTCCACTACTGTTTTAACAGAGAAAGCATATATTTAGCTTATTGGACTTTCTTTAATTTATTTATATATATGTTGTTTTTTTTTGTTGTTTTTAAATTGTGTTAATTAGAATGGTCCTTAGTGTTGCAAGACGTTAACTTATTATTTACAATAATATGAATGGACTTTGGTGTATGGTCATTTTAAACCATTGAAACCAAAAATGACGACTGTTTGTATCGGTATTCCAAATGATTTCAGAGATGATTTATTGTGAAATAAAAAAAAATCTGTAGCTTAAAATTATTAGATTCTATGTTAAAAAAGGACCACCAGGGATCAAGTGTGCCAAATTAACAACACTTTAAAGTAAATAACTTCATACGTAAAGTAGAAAGACTAGTAAGTATAAAGATATTACACACGCCACCCTTTAAATCCCGAATGATAAAGTAGACCTCATATTCTTTCTAATTTTTCATTGAATTTAATAAATCGTGAAATTATAACAGCGTTTTGCATATAAATCATAAAAAGTATTAACATCAAAGCCGACATAAAGCCATGCTCTTCGGGTAATCTGCGCACAGCCAGGCTTTATCCGGGCCATAAAATAATCTTAATTGGTAATCTGGAAAAAGAATAGAGGAGAATTAGACGCGGTTCCGTCATTAACCGTCGGGAACCTGCAAGGCATCAATTTTCAGCCGCACGAGATTTAAATAAAAGTTAGGTAGTTAAAAGATCGCGTACTAAGATACCTTTTTTTGAAATTCTTTGAATGCACGAGCTGTTTGCACGTTATTCTCAATTTTTAAGACGCCCACAGCCCTATGTTCCTAAAGAACAGAAAGTTTTTAACAGTACACTACAAGCGTAACGGGTACATCAAAGTTTTTTAATGTTGAGTAGGAACAATTGGGCCTTTTTGTAACATCTAAGAAAGGCATTTTATTTGTTGTAAGCTTATTAAATGTAAATACATCCATTCTTTCGTACAGCTTTTATGTATATACGATTAATTAAAGTGAGAATTTAATGGCAAGGCCATTTGTTTATATTTTGTTTCATATAATTATTTTAGCTAAATTGCGGCATATGTTCTTATAACTGAAATATCATGTGTGAATCACTTCGAAACCTGCTTCGTGTAGTGATTTCATTTTCCAAAGCATTGTCGTGACCTTATTAGGGATGAACCCCAAACCAGCAACCTAAACCTCTACATTTACTTCCTCTTCAACAG
Source organism: Ruditapes philippinarum (assembly GCF_026571515.1). Classification (NCBI taxonomy): domain Eukaryota; kingdom Metazoa; phylum Mollusca; class Bivalvia; order Venerida; family Veneridae; genus Ruditapes; species Ruditapes philippinarum. Next base: position 58,476 of record NW_026862009.1, on the reverse strand, counting down.
CCAAACCTTTCCCGACTCGTTTGTATGGTGGCAAAAGCCATCGTATTTAGATATCTTCTTTTACAAAGATTCTATTGCAGTGTCAAAAAAGTCCGTCTTTTGATTTTGATAATTACCCATGCACATGCGCAATTGATTTGCTCTGAAAACGAGGCTCTGCTTTTGTTAGAGGTTTGTATGTGATAAAATAAGGCTCATTTGTTACTTAATTTATATACATACCTCTTTTCAAATCTTTTGTCAATTGAGGCGCAGATGTTATGGAAGAACAATTCCACCGCCTATCCATAAACTGTTTTTGGCAAGCATCTATTCCTTTATATGACGCGAGAGACACTGTGCTCATAAGATCTAAATGTTGCTGACATATTTTCAGCTGTTCCGCCGACAGGCCGTACGACTTCTTGCAATCTTTCGAATTCGTCCATGATTTCTGTCGGTTTTCATACAATGCTCTGAAAAATATAAATTTACAATATGATGAAAAATATAAATTTTCAATATGATGATTATGGTTTATTATTTGGAATATTTATATTGGATTGAACTCACTTGCAGTGTTGGAGCAGTACCTCTAGACGCTTGGCTTAAATTATGATCACAAAGAAGAAAAATATCGCTTATTTCGTCGATTCTTATATATTTCATTCATGATCGTATATAAATCGGTGTGAGAGGATGAATTTGTTATCTTATAAATGCATTTCAGCCTGTGAAAGGGCGAGAATTTAAATTTAATCATTCATGGGGCGCCTGTCCGGAATGTACCGGAATACGGCATAAAGTTTGTTGCTCTAACACTGTAAATAACTAAATATTTTCACTCATTTATATTTAGAGCATAGGGCCAACTGTTAATGTAAGTGCAGACATTTGAATATTTGCACAAACAGACGGGGTTATGTTCCGTTATTACATGAAATGCATTTTAAATTGATTGTAAATATGTGAAATGAAGACGTTTTGTCTATCTGGTGAAAATAAAACATAAATATTGAATAATGGCTTAAATATTGTTTCGTCGGCATCTATTTGAAATGTGCTGCAATGCGCAATTTTATATCCGAGTTGCATAACTCGATCATTCATTCTGATAACTGAAAATTAGTTTCAAAAAAAAATTAATGCGACCTATCTTCTGTCTATGAAATTCAAAATCCTTTACAAAAAATTGATTTTAAACCATAAAAAGAATTTAGTTAATCGAGTTTGATTACTGTCGGACTTAAATAATAAAATATGAGATGGTAAATATATGTCATTTTCATATCGGGTGAACTAATGCAGACAGCCAATATATCTCAATTATTTATCATTCGATTCTCTCTTATAAAATTAATGGCGGATCATTTCGCGTTATTCTGGTGTTTTTATTGGTCCATTTCTTCCTGACTAACATTGAGATATTACAGATTATATAAGAAACATTTTTACCTTCGTATTATTTTTTTGTTACAAATTTTTGGGAGATAAAAAACCGGGTAAAATATTAGGCATAAACTCACTAAAAGATAGTTTCAGATTTAATTATGTTGAAATGTGTCTAGCAATCGTAGGGAAGGACATACAGTTTACCTATAAAATTTCCCAGATACCTCGTAAAACTCTTTTAATAAACCCTGTTAGCTTTTATGAGAAGCTTGTTAGAACAGAAAACTATCAGCACGATTTTACCAACTTTATTTCACATTGCTCAAAGTATCGGGCCTATAACTGGTGGCTATTTTCACGTGCATATCCTTTTTAGTATTTTTTTCACGGTTAATGACCACTAAAAATATCGTTTTTTGAATGGCACTGGTTAAAAAATATTACGGCGCTGTACTGTATGCCGATAAAGATATGAGTGACAAAATTATTTTTTATTTTTTCCTACAAAAACAAACAGCTAGTTAAAACAAATTAATCGAGTGATGAAATATTTTTTGCATCTTGTATTCAACTTCCTGTACAAACCAGTCGTCATGTCATGAAACATGGTCGTGATGCGTGTTAGGCTCGAATCCAAACCAACAAGTTGAGAGGCTGGCATCTTAACAACAAGGTCATCTACTAGTATCCCTTTAAAAACGCTTAAATGATTTATATATTTATTCCTATAACTATAATATTTTGTTTTAATTCTAAATCAAAAATCATATTCATTGAATGCGAAATAAATTGCTTGCGTATACACTTCACATATCGAAAGTAAAATACAGCCAAAAATAGAAATTGAATAAAAAAAGATATAAATCATATCAAGTGAAAGGTATAGTTTATCAGGGCTTATCAGTCGATGGTGGTTTGGTTTGCAGTAATAAAATATCTTCGACCGTTCTCTCTGCAAGATGGTCAGATATCCTCATTAACTTGCAATAAAACGCAATCTCGTGTGATAAAAGGTATACGGTAAAAATTTTAGATGCAGAATTCACAGCTGCAGCATATGGTTAGTGTAAGGTTGTCATTTATTCTTGTTCTTGTAGATAAATACAAAAACATCATTTTGCCAAGGGTTATAAACATTTAAAACACATCACTTCAGGGAAATGTTAAACTTTTGGTTTTTTGGTTGTCTCTACATTTCATGAAACTTTCTCTGGTTTTCTTATTTCGAAAAAAGTAGTATTTAATGAAAAAAAAATCTGAGCTGTATTTTTATCAAATCAACTGTAGTTATTTATTAATAAAACACTTTTAATCTGCATTCTACACTTGAACATGTCTGTAAAGACACCCCCATCTCTACCCAACCCCCCTCCCCCCAAAAAAGCAATGTGGTGGCTTTTGTTAAAAAGTGACTTTAATTAAAGTTTCAAGTATGCTTATGGATAAACGTCCATGGTCTTAACTAAAATCAAAAGAGGTCGTTGTCCTTGAGTGGTCCGTACCACAGGTTCTACTGTAATCCAGCTGTACACTAACCAGACAGCGTTCAATTCTTACCTGAACTACGGATTTTTTTATTCATCAAATAAACACTTGAATGATTCAATACCATAATCTGACATCATGCTGTTTTACAAACTAACTTGGAATTACATTAGATTGAAATCTGTAGAGAAAAGCATCATTTCTCTTCAAATATAATCGCGATAAACCATTATTCAAAATCTAATTCGAAAAGGCAACTGTTGATGGATTTGAAGGGGTTTTGGGAATATTCTTATATACTTAGCTCTGACTTGAAAATGTCTGAAAATCAATTTGAAACAGGCAGATACTAACGTATGTATAAGAATACTCTTATAACAGAGTTACCTGCCAAAATAAAAACGATCCAAAGAAAGTGTGAAAGTGTAGGAAGAAAAAGGCGGGGGCATGGAGAAAAAGAGGGGTCTACTGAAAATAAAGAGAAATTAGATTAAAAAAAAATACCATAAAATTTGCATAATTATATCAAAATGAAGGGTAAGGAATATGTTTTATTATTTGCATTATAAAGATACAAACGTGTTGCCACGTTGGTACAAAAAAACATTAAGTCCTCCAACGAAAACAAATTGCTATTTGTTGTTGGTTTTGTGGCTGTTCTCTTTTTTGTTAATATCAAAATAAAAGAGAAAACGGTATAATAATAATGCATTTGTTCTTGTAATGTTTTTCATGTTTGTTATAAAGAAAAATTTGACAGTCGTCGGAAATGCCCATATATGATATTAAAAATATATTAAAGGGAATAAACGAACGGATTTCATGTAAGGGAGGCAATCCTTCACATCGGAGTTTAATTCAAGGGGGACAATCCTATATGAAAAGATAAAATTAACACGAAGTACCCGTATATCACAATACCTTTTGAAATGTTACATATTCCTAAGTTATGCAGAAACAGGCACATTTTTATATGTTTTGTTTTGTTTTGATAACTTGTCCTCCAACTTTTACAAAGCGTATCATTCCATCATTTTTACTTTGATATTTTGCGGTAACTGTGACTATCCATAATGTTTTTGCAATAGCTGTACAAAAAATGTACTTGTATAGATATGCAATCACTTCATTAAATCATTTAATTTATTATGTCATTCTAAACACGTTCTCGTATACCAAGACTAGTTAAAATACTTAATCCTTAATACTTATCCTAAAAGTTTTCTGATGTAAGTACGGTCATTCTCAATAGAGAAAACGTGGTGGAGAAACTGTGGTGGGGAAATTGTGGTGGAGACAATCTGGTGGATTGAAACTGGTGGGAGAATAAGCTAATGGAGATAATCTGTTGGAGTGGATCTGGTTGAAAAATCATCCTGGTGGAGACAATCTAGTGAGGGATAAAAACTGGTGAAGACAATTTCATGGAGTACATTTGGTGGAGACAATCTTTTAAGAAAAATCTGGTAAAAAAAGCAACAACATATTGCAGAAAATATGGCGGAGAAAATCGACACTGGCGTTAAGAACGCTATATCTCCACTATGTTGAATATGACAATCTTATCTCTATTTTGAGTAACTCAAACATCAAATAATTGTATACAGTCGAATTTGAATTGAAGGTCAAATTCTTCTTTGGATAACATTGCATATTTCAACGTTTTTTTTTTCAACAATTTACACTGATGGTACGATTTATTTACATTTTGTTTCCAATTAAATAAAACTTGTGAGAAATTCAATTTGTTTTGAATCGGGTGCAAGCTGGGCATTTGTTCATTTTTTGTAATTTTTTCTAAATGTTGATCAAATATCAAACATGAAGATTTACAATGTTTCATATAAGGGTACTTACATTCAATGATAATATACTGCAGTTGTAAACATCAAAGGCATGCCGCTTTAGAAGAGGTGTACTCGTGAGCTAATAAGCTAGGTGTACAAATACAGGTGAGGGTTTTCAATTTCAACTTAGACTTTTTTAAAATGAATAAGAAATTGACATGATGGGTTAAAGGGGACAGTATTCAGTTTCCTTCAGGAATGCAATGGGATAAAACGTCGCTGGCGGGATGTGTGTCTATGCGAATTGAAACATTACAGAAACATTTTTTACTAAATCCATGTACTCATGTACACATTAATCTGCAGGCTCTTGAATATTACATGTAGTATTTTTGTACGGACCAGAGAAACGGTCCTACTTTAAACCATTGTTTTTTGGAATTTTTTTTGAAATGTTTTTGTAAAGGGCCAAATGCCTTTAAAAATCGTTTTATCCACGACGAACATATTTGTCATTCATGAAAGAAAGTGCGGGTAAATGTATAAAATACTCGCATATAATTATAAGCTATTGCCCACAAAAAGCAATAAAATTGATTACAAATAAAGCTGACAGGGTCTTACGTCATTCTATTAAATGAAATAACGATTAATACGCGCTTATTTAGAATTATATTTAGAATTATCTTAAAGAAAATTTTAAAAAATGATCATCTAGGAACAAAGTAATTTCATGAGATGATATACAGTTCGCATATAATATAATGAAAACACCTTTCCTTATTTACTAAATCTTTCTGATAAATACATAATTATAAATGTATATATACAACTATTTGTTGTCCTCAAGAACAAAATTCCTGCAATCAAGTGCATCCAGACTATTTTTAAGGAGTGAATCAAACACAGCCAAATTCTGACACAGCTATCGATCATTACGTCGCGCCATTTGCTATGAAAGTTTTTCACTAAGTTCATAAGAACATAAATGCATAAATCAGAAAATCTTCATTCTTGGTAAATGTTCTGTGAAATAGAGGCCCGCCTTAGGTTGTTTATGTGTTTATGTGCTTAGAAATACTGCATTCTGGTAAATATATTAACTGTCGGTAATGAACGACCTTTTCGCTTTCAACGGATGTGATACCCTAAATTTGAGTGTTTAATATATACAAGATATACATGTACTCGTACACATGTATTTAAAAACATTTTCAAAATTAACATAAATTTTAATCAGAAAATAAACTATTTTCAACCTTTATAATAATTATATGTATAATATATGATAATAATATAATTATAAATATGTATATATATCCTTTGAAGTATAAATTGAATAATTGATTACGCTTTAGCTAATACAGTCATGTTACATTACACGTCTAATTCTTGTCAGAACCCACGGTACATATTCCGTATATACCGAGTTACCGGGGATGTCAATGATGTTAATTGTAAAACATAATGTCATCAATGTAACGTAACGTCAACGTTATTTATTGCAGATATTCAATGTAAATGCCGCCGAAAAGCAAAGAAAACAAGACTATCGAGTATATTCATCGAACTATAGACCAAGTTACTCTCAGAACCTCTGAAAACTTTTCGGAAGTCTGCTAAAATGATTATTCCTATCTCTTTGCTAAAACGTCTCGAGTTTAGATTAATACTTCTTGATATTTATATAATATCTCTGTTCCTACGATACTTCCATGTGCTAAACACATTACCACTATAAGATCATTGAAATATCTGAAAAACTGAGCAAATCGCTACATACAAGTCTTTGTAGTCGTTTAATGAAGGTTTTTACTCATGGAAATGAACAAATGAACAAAAATAAAGGTATTTAGGCTATGTGAATGTCTATTTCCTAGTATTTATTTCCTAGACAGTAAACGTTATTTTGTTATTATAAAAACAGAATGAGCTTGTATTATGTTCGGTATGTATGTATGTATTTGTACTACAATGACTTACGATACTGTTAATGACGTCATGACGTTTATTTTCATCATTCTAGATAAAAAAAGAGTAAATCGGGTACATATAGAAATAGTTTTTTCCTTTCCTGTATAGGTTGGTCAGAGTAGTTTAATATACGAAGAAATATTAAAACTGAAACTTAACTTTAATTTATCGTCAGGGGAGGAAATTTAACTTACCGTCAAGGAAGGTAACAAACTTACTTAACGTCAAGGGATATAACTTTTACCATGAAGACAGAGGAAATAGCTTAATATAACGTCAGGAAAGGTAATTGAACACAACATGGGGGGGAGATAACTATAAAATTAAGTATGGGGAGGGAGGTAGCTTAACTAAACTAAACTTTATGTCAGTGGAAGTAAGGAGGAATACTAAGTTTAACGCCATGAGAAATAACGTAGTTACGTCAGAGGAGGTAAACTTAACCTCATATCAAAGAAAGTAATTTCTTTAATCAAAAAACGGCATAACTTTTGCTCTAAAATCTACAATTTTGTGAGAAAGAAGAGACATTTACTTGCCCTGGTGTAAGCTTCAGATTTGGACAACAATTATGATTTAAGGACCCACAGCTCTTTTATGCTGGTAGCGTCACAATTTGTTTTGGAAACATAATTATATTGGGTACTACGTTAAATTTGAGCGACGTATCAGTTAATCATACCACGGGTGCACATGGTATCCACCAACCTACCAACTCTCCTTGCATATCGGGTCGTCACAATGGTCAGGTTATGCAGGTTTTTATATCCAAGAAATAGGCCATAAATGCGGATCATAGCTAATCACATAAATTTTGCTTGACAGATTAGACAAAATAAACCAAAGCCTAAATGTTTTGAAAAGAAGTGCGCATGCGTGAGTACCTGGTCACTGGACCTGACGCAATCACATAAAAAATATCCTCCAGTCACTAGAGAGTTAAACAACTCAAGTAATGATGGATATTTTTGCACTAAAAACAATTAACATGTAATAAATAAATCGGGATATCTTAGACATAACACTTTTTAACGTCAGCATTTCATGTTTTATTAGCCAGTTCGAGCATTTTCAGGCAATTCTAAATATATACAAAGTCGTTGTGATTGGGCTTATGTATGCAGTTTATTTTGTGGTTTTGTGAATATAATTTCCATGCGAAACACGTGCTTTTATTTCTCAAATTCCTAATACTCAACAATTCTACATGAATTTGTCTCTCAATTAGATATGTAATAAGAATTGAAGAATTCTCTGACCGATTGTATATATACGTCCCTTAAAGTTTCTTCTTGTTATAACTTTTTTCGCATTTCGCCGCGAAGTAACTCCAGGTGTGGTAGTACAATACGGCATACTTTGTGTCGTATTTTGTCGTCCTTTCACAGTTTTGCCTCGAAAATGTGAAATCATGGCTATACAACAAATTTTAATTTGTCGTATCTTCGTTCTGTCGTAGTTTTGCAGTTTGTGGCAAATTTGCGAAAATATAATATGGCGAAATCAGCCACCATACTCAATAGGATGGAATGAAGTACAGAATATATATTTAATGTTGATAAAAAGAAAAGAATGTACTTTAATTTTTTACAACATACAAATTAAAAGAAGAAAACTGTAAGGCTGTAATAAAGGATTCCAAACAATGCGTCTGTACCAAAATTTAAATTTCACAGGAATTTTAACATGGAATTAAAGGAACTCTGCTAATATTATTTTACAATTATTTGACTGGAAATATATTTTTCAAGATTTCTAGACTATTTGGTCTGGACAAAGATTTCAAACCATTTGCTTCCTCTGTTTTTTTCCAGAATACTCGTTTTTTATTGTGTAAATATGATTTAAAAATGAAAAGCATTTCGTCGCTTTAAACACAGATTGCTCCAAGATTAGCACAAACAAATTAATTTTCAATTTAATATTGAGCAGAGCACATTTCTATATTATCTTTAGCATGTCTCTTTTGACGTTATTAGCAGAAGTTAATTTTTATATGAATTTAAAATTATATGTTTTATAGACTTTTGGACCTTAATGTTGGTCCTTTAGCAGATCAGACCTTAAAAAAAAGAAAACAACTTTATTAGTGTAAGCTTATTTTCTTGCTCTTATTCATGTTTTTCCATTTGGCATCTTAAGTAAATGAGTGCGTCTACAAATGTGTAATTATTCTTGTAAAACAAAATTATATTTATAAGTCATTTGCACTGATAACAGTTTTAAAGCTAGCTAGATATGTATCACATGAAAGAAACCTGACGGGATTCGAATCCACAGCGGTAAGGGGCAAGTAATTTGATGTCAACGATCCTATGGACGCCCTTGCGTCACATTTTCACATGCAGACTCGATTTATAACGTGTTTTTTTCTAAATTTTTAAATTAATATACATGTGTAAGGCTATTATGTAATATGACAACTCATGCAGGTTTTATTTTTAAACGTCCGTCAGATAGCGTGAATCAAGTACAAAAAAGGTTAACAGAATTCTCGCCGGATCAACCAGAAAAGTAACAAAACATTGCAATGTTTGTATACACAATAATATTTTACTTACACTCGCCTGTCCTATAGAAATTGTTTAAATAATTATTTGTGTGAATAAAACATTCAAAGTAAGTTACTTCGTTTTAGTTGTCAATAAGAAGTTTTTATTTGTTTATTCTACAATGCCCATTAAATCTTACTGTTTGATCTTAGTATTAGTTTATGTTTAATTATGGTCCATTCGGTCAGATCATGTGTATTTGACCCAGGTCGCGCCCATGAGGCCGGAATTAAATGCCCCTTTTAAACACATCAAAAAGACATAAAACATTCGGACATTCGTATTTCATCTACGTCATTAAACCTAAATTACACCTCTCAAACAGCCTGTCCAGTTTTATTACTCTAATCGATTGTTCAGCTTCTCACTCGATGGGACGCGCATGCGCACACGCAACATTTTATAATAAAAGATAAAGCCGCCGGACATTAAATGTTATTGTTTAGCCCATGGCAGCAGCCATAAAACTGTTTAATTTGCAGAGTCCATCTGTTTCAAAAATATTTTACAAATTGTACAACAATGACAGCCTTTTTTGACGTTTGTAGGCATTTGAGTGCGTTTTTACTATACCGACAAAAGACGGTGTTGTTATGCTTAACGTAAAACTATGACGTTTTTATTTTTCAAAGAATGTGGTCTACACAATATATGAATTGTATTCGAGCGTACTAAATTGCTGAATAAAGACATTTTTGCACGCCCAAGTACTTACGATTTACACCTATAGATATATCAACGTTGGTCTAACAAGGTGTTAATTTTAGCTAACTCTTTCCCCAATTATCTAGAAAAGTCTTAAATGTCTTCGCCTCGCGAGAATCCTCTGATAATGGTTGGAAATTCTTTCCGCCAGTTGCAATGTCTCATTCCGCTGTTTTCAGACTGACACCCGAACTGGCAAATGATAAATCTGCGAAGCAGTCAGATAAATCGGAAGAAGCCAACGTAGATAAAATGAACCGAACGGTCGTAAAATGAAGCAAATGATCATGGATAAGCCATCGTTGCAAGTGATATATGGGAAATCTAGCCGACTTACAGCTGCTCGATAGAAAAAGCCAAACAGGTTCATCAGCAGTATATGCTTCTCAGTCTACAAAGCAACGCTTTATGTTAAAAAAAACTGTAACACAGTCTGTTCAGTGCACGCTTTATGTCCTCTGTTTGTAAAAAATTATAGTATCAAAAACAAACTTGCATACTTTTTAAACTTGATTCATTTATCAATGTAATATTTATTGACTATCAATTGTTTCAATAGAATAACAAAGACGTCAAGTTGTGAAGTTAAATTTATAGGAAGAAAATAGTTGTGTCATAGTTATGAGTTCATCTGCAAAGGAAGTTGTTTATGACGTCAAAACACGTGCATCGTCATCTGGAGAGCATGCGCGTTTATGTATTCTGTGAGTATTAAGTAAAAGTTATCGAATTATAATATAACAAACTCAAAATAAAAGTATTTCTTACTGACGAAAGTTTTCAACTTTTCAAGTACATGTATTTTCGAGAGAAAAAAATAGTCAACCAACATATGAAACAGAATCTACTCTATTTGTATCGATAAAGTAGATCACAGTTTTTCTTTTATCATTTGTACGAAGCTTTTATTAGCAGATTTTTGAAAAGAAAGAAAAATTTCAGACAGATAAAGATTCTTTCACATTTCACTGAAGAAATGTAAACAAACGAATCATTTCCAATGGAACGTAGCAGAAATGCACGCTGACAGCGATTTTGATATTACATATGTCAGAATCTGTAAACTTATCAAACAAATAAAGATAAGACAACCCTCATTAAATTTTACAAGGTAGAAAATGTAAGATACCCATCTAATATTGTAAAACAAAAGTTTTGGCAAAGCGTCGCAACAGTTTGCCTGATTTAACCGGATAAATACACCTAAGAACAGCTAGATTTACGAAGAATAAATAAAACAGAATTTTAGTATACAGCATTTTGGAAGACCATGCTTGTTAGATTAGATTTAGAAACACGCAAAAAAAAAAAGAAATTTCATTTCAGACTGGATACATCGACCTTCCTTCTTCAGGTTATCAATCGCAATTTTTCGGTCCTTTCCGTCAATCTTTGGATATGGGTAATATATTATGATTAATCATCAAGGGGTAAACAAAATCTGAGATTTGGTTAACGCGAAGAGTGTCAGGTATTCTGGATTATATTTTTTAAGATTCTTTCGATTTGAAGGAGCAATAAAAATGAAATTGCAAAGTAATGTTGAAAGATTTTTTCCTGCTATTTGTGTTTTACGTCGCACAAACACAGTATATTTATCATATGTGGATCCCCTCTGTATATTATTTCAGGCACAAACGGGCACCTGAGTAGAACCCCTGACGTTCCGTACGCTCGCTGGATAGATTCCTCACTTGTAGAATCCGACGACGCTCCAACATACAGCGGTGAGAGACAAGTGGTTTGAAGTCAACAACCTTAACCACTTGGTCACGGGCACCCCCACACACACACCACTACTTCACCCACCGCCCCTCCCCTGACAGATCTTATTGCTTATGAACTTTATTTGTAACATTTCGGAAGCAGGACAGTTGTTGTTGATGTTTCTTAGTGTATCCATTGTATTATTGAATCAGCGGATAATATCAAATCTTAATTTAAATATGATTACCGTAAAAAATGACTGACTGATTACACTGTACATAAAAATACGACCTCTGCCAATAAAATAAGATTTTGAAATCATTAAAACGCTTGCATACCAGGCGTTACTCTAGACGCTTGGATTATGTGCCAAGGAATGCTGGGTAAATGGTAAGAATAATAAGCAGTAAAACAAGTAGTAAGTTAAGCCTTTGCTGGTACTACTGTTTTGAATACGGATGATCTATCATCAAACAGGCGTAAAGACAACTTTATCGTCTGCTTTCATAAAATACGAATGGGCGCACATATGGTGAAACGACTAGCTTTGTATTAAAAAATCTGCGAAACCACAAGTACTCGAATCAAGATCAATGTTATAATAACGAAATTAACCGAGTGATGGAGTTTACCGGGCGAACGAGGGAGAAAAACGCTAACCGACGATGTAAAAACGCGCAATTGAATCATTTCCGCATTCAAAAAAAAAAAAGGCGGAAGATTATTCAATGTCGACATAGTGACCATTTAATCAAAAGTATTGACCCTAACGGAAACATATGCACCGAAAATTTGGAAAAAAACTACTAAAAGTAACAAACAAGTTCAGAGTTTTCTACAATGCACAATGCCTGGTTCCCTGCTGTTCAATTAAGAACATGCACGTAAACATAAGTTTTTTATGAACTTATTAAACAGTTGAACCTGGTAAGTGTGAATGTAATTTATATCATAGATCGGCCCTATTGGAATGGTTCACGTGCAAATAACAACTTAAATTCACACAAAACACCAGTCTATGTTATCTGGTTAGAGGGGAAATCTGGCATCTTGCTCGTATTTGTAACACTGACTTATATCAAAACCGATTGTTAGAACTCTTTGAACTTTTATCATCATAAACGCAACTTAGCTACAAAGTGATTTTTCATATAGAATGTATGATTGATGGTTGATTTTTTTAAAAATAAAGTTTTCAATGAACGCGAAAGTCATTCTGCATCTATTTTGATGCCTATAAGTAAAAAGGTTATTCATTATTTAAAATGTAAAATTATTATTATTATTATTATTATCATTATTATTATTATTATTATTATTATTATTATTATTATTATTATTATTATCATTATTATTATTACTATTACTATTACTATTACTATTATTATTATTATTATTATTATTATTATTATTATTATTATTATTATTATTATTATTATTATTATTATCATCATCATCATCATCATCATATCATCATCATCATCATCATCATCATCATCATTCATCATTCATCATCATCATCATCATTCATGATAAGATGCTGAAAGCTCAGAACAGTACAATATCAATTTATTAATCGTAGAACTTTTATCATAGTTGGCCTAAACTAAATAATTTAGGTAATCTAATTTCGAAATCTAAACTCTATTTATTATAATCAACAAATGCATATTTGTAGGTACCCTTTATAAAAATAAAATTGTTCCTACACCAGTAGCCCGGCTGTCATAAATATAAAGATATCCGTGACGAAGACGACATGTAATTTGCGGCAGTCGTGTTTTATTACACAAGATGGAAGAGGCGATAACACGTGAGAAGAGAACGCGGATTGACAACTTGTTGAAAAGGTAAACAAATTAAGCGAACGGATTAGCAATGTGATACGGCGGCTAGGTGAAAAGATAAAAGAAGATTACGCAATCAAAACAACGACCTTGCTGAATTGTTATTTTTTAACTGTACAGAACAGAATTGCAATAAGTATAGCAAGTTTTCGTGATTTTCTTTCAATATTAGAAGTCGCATTTCCTCTCTTCCACATGCCCAAGAATAGGACAATTTAAATCCATGCGCGTAACAATGTAGTTCAGTGCCATTTTGCGAAATCTAAAGGAAAAAAACGTCAATTTTGTGACTTTAATTAAAATATGAAGTTGAAATATTTTTTTTAATTTCATAAAAAATCGGGTAAAATTGTTTTTTACATATACTTGTCACCAAACGCACTCGAATCCTTTTTCTTACCAGAATATATAATATATCATCTGCAATTTATTCCATTGGTAAGTATTAATAATAATTTGGCGTGGCACAGACGTGTTATTGTGAAGGGTGGTTGAGAGTAGCTTTATATTACTTCATTCGCCTAAGAGAAATGGTTCACTGGCTCCGCTGTGAGTACTAAAATATATATATATCAATCTGGCATTTATAAATAATATTGCAAAATGAAAAATTCCACTTTCCATCAAACTCTAAGTACTTTGATTTAGAATGCTACATTCATTAAAGACAATATTTACTTATATTACACCCGCGAATAGGTATCATTCAAAAGATATACTGTAGAATATTATATATTCATATCACCAAAACGACTTTGATATATCATAAGTATATGTTACGGAACAAAACAATGCATTGTATACAATGACTGAGAGAAAATAAAGAAAATGAAATATTGATACTTAATGAGTCCCCCCCCCCACCCCACTCACTAACCCATTTTTTTTATATCATTTCATTTACAATAAACGATTTTTCTAGCTAATAAAATAAAAGTATGTGTTAACAATTCGGCGTATTTACTCTCTGAATAAGCTATCGGAAGTAAAAAAAGGTAACATCAAAATACAATCATCGACGTGAATTCTTTTGTGTCTAATAAAAACTGAGAGACTATAATTGCTTTAACAGGCACTCATATCGGTAAATATTTACATAAATCAACGGCATGTAGTTTCACCCGAACAAATTTGAGAATTTCTTGGAACGTTTTTCACCTTTTCTCCACTCCATGTTTTATAAAAAAAATAAAAATTTACTACTACACATTGTGTATTTACACGTATATATCCGTTTGAACTATGAATATATATATATATATATGTATATTTGTATTTGAATTACTGTCTATTTGCTTTTGAATGTGTCACGCCGGAATTGTAATAGTGTAATGTAAGGAATACCGACGTGGGAAAAATTCGAAATCAAAATTCTATTTTTTTTCTTAAAAAAAAATTAAGTGTGGTGTTTGAAAGGCAAACGGTCCTAGTTAATACTTGGCTGAGTCAGTAACGGATAAGTATTATTTAGCAGTTTTCAGTAACTCATTTAAGAAATAGTTTGTGTAAATTTGTATAATAGTTGATAATCGAGTAAAATATATGCTTATTAATCTTTAGTAGAATTTTATTCAAATCGTTATTCTATTCAAACACGCCAATGATGGGAATTTCATTTAAAAGTCCATCATAAATTGCGTCTAAACCCCCACATTTAAAACTCATTTTCGGTATCATATATACTGATATTTGATTCACAGTCCCGCGTGGTACTTAAGTTCAATCTCTATGCAAGACATGCGCATGTCAAAATGAAAAACTCCATTTCTTATTTACAAGATCCCATAAAACTCACAGCACCCCTATTTAATTTGATTTTCGTTTAATCGTTTCACTTAAATGCAATATGGCTGACTTCCGTAATTTACGGGCATTATGAGAACTGTCTTGCTGCGTCTGTGACAAATTTACGAACATGTCTATAATTAAGAACGCGGCTATTTCTCAAACATAAAATTACCTGAAATCAAGCCGGTCTAAACGTCTGTACAACCAAACGTCGGGAAGAAAGAGCAGGTGCACACACGTTCGCTCAAATACTGAATGCATTTTTCTACTAGAGAAAAATCGCGCACCAGTATCGTCTGCCAAAACATTTTCGTTTAGTTTGATAATCCTCGAATAATCATGTTGTCTGGTCTAATTTTACAAATGAAGCTAAATTGATGCTAATAATTCGTGCAGTGTACAAACAAATTAATAAGAATCAAAAAGGAGAGCTTATCTACTTCACAAAACCTCGCTAGGCAGGAGATGTCGAAATAATTGAGCTTGTTTTGCCTGTATTTACCAAGACTTTGGGCTGATAGTCTTAGAAAGATCTGAGAAATCCTGCTGATTTATTTGTAAATTATAAATTCCACAGACTCTACAAGTATTAAGCGACAATTCTGTTATTGCGCTCTACTCGTATTTCAATAAAAAAAGGATTTCTGTCTATAAGAGTATAGAAAAACATGGAACCGGAATATCTCTATCAAGAAAACAGACGGCCGTTTGTTTATGGCGACGTATTTAAGTAGAATTTATGTTAAAAATGAAAGGTATCTTTCAAATATAATATAAGCCCTGTAATAAGCTTTAACGACATTTTATAAACTTGTTAGTGATCTATTTAATTCGAATAACACCCTGAATGATTAAACAGGTGTTTCGCCGGAAGGTTTAGAAATACATTAATTATATAATGAGTTAACTTTCAAATTCCTCAAAACTATGCGAAAAAAAAAACAACATTTTTTACATCTCCTTAGCACACAGATTAAGCAGATATACTTTATCTTTTTTCATAGAATTGCGCTCCGATTGACTGTGACGAAGAAATTATTGCTGAATCATGCCGGTGAATCGTAAAAATTAAAATAGAATGAAAGTCACTTAAGTTACAACACATCAAACCTTTCATGTAAACTCGAAAACAAAATTCAATAATAATTTACGTTCTAAGAAACTAAAAAAGTGAAAATCAAATTTTAAACAAACTTCGGAGAAATTGAGATCAATAAAGATACCATTTCGGGAAAAGGGCCTCGTTTCATGAATTGTGCTCATTCAGGAAATGACTGAATGCTTGCGATACCGAAAAGTTGTTTGTTTCGCCAGAAATAGCTGTTCTTGAAATCCTTATGTAATATGTCTAAGTGAGTACTTAACAAAGTATATTAGCAATTTTCTCAATGCGGTGTATTTCTGACAACATCTCCACTTACTACTTCTGAAAAGTGAATGGATTTTTGTTTTGTTTTTTAGAAGAAAGCGGAAAATAAACTCGGGCGGATAAGATATAATATAAAGAAAATGCTGGCGTGTTTTTGTTGTTGTTATTTTCACAGTAATGTGATAAAATGGCCCATACTCATGGAATTAGCATTTTAAGTGGGGTTTTGTTAAAGATTCGGTGTGTGTTTATGGCTTAGATCTAGATTTCAACGAAGTTACAAGTATTAAAACTGCTAATAACTACTCACTGACACAAATGATTCTTTCGATGGGGGCAATTTAGACCAAACAAGAAAACTGACACAATATTATAAAATGTTATAAAAAAATAAGCCTAAATGTCACTAAAATACATTAAAATACTTGCTCCTATCTAAGATTTTACGTTTAAATATGAAATCACCCATTAATCTATTAAATTGTAGCAAATATTCAGTAAGAAAAAAAATCATAAACATATTTTACATCAACTAACTTCTCTATGTGAATTATCAAACTTTAATGAATAAATGTGTCACACGAGGATCGGATAAATTACACTCGAAAACGACTTAAACTGTTGACAGTGTATACAATTTCTTTAATTTTGTTTTCATATAACATGCAAATTTTCGTCACAACCACTTAACAAGCAAAAATTACGCTAGAAACCTCTGGGCGGAATGTACTGATAAAGATTTACAATGTGAAAAAAGTGGAATAGTTCGTTTAATTCCCATTTAATGAAATTCTAGTAAATTTTAGGTATACTAGCTATATAATTTAGTTACACTTGATGACAGGGTTTGCTCGTATAATAGCGCCCTGTATCTGATAATTTTAATGTAAAACGATAGTAACTTTTAAAAAAACTTTTTCTGTCCCATCTGATATCGATATCAGTATAAATAACGCGTTAATGATAACATTACAAATTCGCATAATCTGATTTGAATCTGATTGTTGTTTTTTATTTAGGGACTCGTACTAAAACCCGTATTCGCATTTTGCATTCCGTTATGTTCCGTTTATTAATGTTTTTCCGGAGCATCCTGGCGGTTTTTAATATTACTCTCTATATGTCTGTAGCTTGAATGTTGTTTTTTTATTCTGTATTTTGGTGCATTAATATTTGTATGATTATATTCAAGTTAGATCACAGATCAAAAAATTTAAGATTAAGTAGATATGGATTAAACGGTTAACCTGTTAAAAGTAACACTAAACTCAAAATTAGATTAAACTGTATATCGATTTACAACGATTTTCCAAGAGAATTTTTTTTAAAGAAGATAATGTTCTTCATGAACTAGTTAAACATTTCCGGCAAGTTTGAAATCAAACATGACTGAGTATATAAATCTAATTTTCCAGTTGCAAAACAGAAATTTCTTGACATAGGCTATTTATTTATCAATCAATTTTGATAGGTCATAATTTAAAGCTTTCAAACATAATAAATAAATAGATCGCTTGAGAAATTCCTTGAAGTCTTCGAGTGATAGTTCTTTGTGCCAGGCCCGGTGTAATAAAAAGACTACCATGTTTTTGGTTTTGCATTGATTTGAATGTTTCTGCGCATGCGTCTTATATTTAAATTAACAGTAAAACCTACGGTGTTGTTTATTATGCCAAAAATTTTACTCTTTATCGGTCTCATGTTCTTTTTTTGAAGTGTGATTATTTCGTTAAGATATTTGTCAATTCTACCCAATAAAAGCATTGTTTCAAACAGACGATAAGATAGATTATTGACTCCCGGTTTGTTATAATTTAACCTCCATAGCCATTACATCATAAAAAGAACATAACTAATATTCACAGCTCAAAAAACGCATTGATAGACTTCATATATTCCGAAAATCATGTAATCACCGCGTCTTTAAAATCTAACGCCACTTACTTCGATAATAAATTTAAACACAGCGATCAGATTTTATAACTTTTAAGATAGGCAATACAAGCAAATGATGATCTTAAATAGGGCCATAAACTGACAGTTATCATTAGATGTATAATTGTTTAATTCTTATTTAATGTGCTATTTATGCTTTAAGAGTGATGCATGCTTTTCAACTCATAAAGATTCAGCACTCGAGATGCGGTGTAATTTTAAAACTATTTTTCTTACATTAAAACTTGGCTTAATGATATGTATCCGCCAATACGTTAGATAACAATTATGCATAAACGTAGAAAACGAAATTCATCTATTAGAAAAACTAATCACAGAATATGTAGGGAGAGAAAATTAACTGAAATTGCATGGGAATGCCAATAGACGGAACATTTTAGCTCGGTTTCACGACTACTTTTATCATATAATTATGTGCCTTTTTCAGAAAGTTTTCAAATCTATTTGCTTCCCTAATTATTTCTATTTTTGTTTGGGAACTTTTTTGTTTGTTTCTTTATTACTTGTTTGTCGTTGAAAATAGAACCTGCACTGTATGTAATCCCCATAGTAAGCTCTTGCATCGGACAGTGAATTAAAATGGCATCGTATACAGAGTATGTAGACTGAACGGTTCTTTATTCCTAGCTTTTTTTGTCTTACGCATAACGCGCATGCGCAAAATGTTACTTCCGTTACTAAGGGAATGATCTAAACGGGTCTATAGGCAAGGCATTATCATCGCTTGTATTCAAATACAATTTGCAAAAACGAAAATATATCAAATAGGTATACATTGATACAATGATATCTGTTGGAACATCAGATTCTTTAAATGTATGACACTAAAGCTAACGAGGATAGTGATTGGAATATGACACCGCACATAAAATTTTAGATTAAGCCGGGTTTTTTTTATTCAAATTCTTAAAGACACACACCAACTTCTAATAATTATTTGACCCAATCATTAGTACACTAGATTTATAAAGAAGTTCATTGCTTACTTTTTTACAAAGAAGTTCTTGATTACTAAGATATAAAAGCACATAGGTATAGTAACACTTTCGTTTTGTGCTATAGTATATTTCATTTGCCATCAAACGTTTGAAGAAGAAATTGGAAAACTGCAGGTCGTGGTAATTCTTTTATTTAAGTCATCTTTACTTGCTTTCTTGGTTGAATGTTTGTAAAAAAAAACATTCTTAACTACGGGTCAAAGGTCATGTAGCTCAGGACGTCTTATCGTATCATCTCTTTTATCACGGCCAATTTTACAATTAGTGTTTGGATACAAAAACGAATTAACAACAGAGGGATACGTTAGTACTTGGAACCACTCCAACATTTCTTAGTATACAATGATCTATGTAAATTTTAGAATTGTCTGCAGTTTACAGTTAACGTACTCTGTGTGGGAAAATGACGTTTTTGAATTCCGAATCCACTAGTTAACTTAATGTACCTCTTTTTTATTAGTAAAATCTAACCGTTTTGAAATCCACAAGAAATACATAGATAAGATACTGGACCGTTTTTAATACATTATTTAAATGCTTTTTAACATGTTGAAGAATCACTGAGCGAATTCTGAAGAAAAGTTGGTCCGTTAGAGAAGTCACTTGTCAAATATTATCTATTTTATCCGTCCAGGTTCGAAACCTAGAGAGAAACTGTTAAAACTGTACCAGAACTTTGTTCCCTTCGAATAATTGGCTTGTTTTTCGATCTATATGTAAGGAAAGTTTTGAAAGTCGGTTTAAAAAAATTGCAAAATTATTTTAGGTTTGTAGATTTTTTTTATCTTTTTTTTTTTTAGAAAAAAGTCAACGACCTTTAGCAGTCATTTACAAATTTTAGCATACCAGTCTCTTTCATTTGTTAATTTTTTTACTAAATAAAATTGACTTGTAATTTTTTGTTATCAAAATACGTTAAAAATGAATTTGCATTTTGTATAAAGAATGTAAAAATGTTAAAAGAGGGGGTATATGAGTTATGACAACATTATAGATAGGGATCTATTACTCAGCAAATAAAAATAAGAAATCTGTAACATCAACGATTTGACACTTTTTCTTTTCATAATTTAAACATTATCCTTGTTTCCCATTATCTTTTTTTAGTTTGTGACACTCTCGAATTTTATAAACTGATTTTGTATAAATGTTGTTGAGTTATGATATAATAATTATATATATACATGTATGTATATTATATTAAAGGAACCCCACTGAGGTACAAAAACCGAAATATAAAATTTAATTTCTCACATAGATCAACTGGAGCACTTAAAACACAAACATATGCAAAAGACAATAAAAATATACTAAGAAATATATTGAAAATTTTATTTTGGTGCTATTATTAGCCCGATTTGAGTGAAAAGCGTTGCAACGCATTATGGAAAAATGAAGTGAGCGAATGATCTGGAATTTTGCTAACAAGTTATTGGTTGATACCTACATCAACTGGAACATTTTCAATTTCGTCATGTCAAAAAACCTCAGTTGAGTTCCTTTAAAACGTGATGATTTTTATGTGCAGTATTGAAATAAAGAACACAAGATTTTATACTTTATGCATGTGTTCACTGTATAATATTAAAAAAGTTGATTAAACCGAATAAGTTTTAATATATTTGTTAAATCTGTTATTGATATTGTGTTTGCTGTTTAACAGTCAGTTTGACATTCAAAATAAAGTTTTGCCTAAAATCCATTTTTGTGGGGGGTATACTAATTAATATAAGACAAAGAGTACGCATCAGGTAGAAAAAAGATACGGGTTCTGCAATATATCCAGGGTAACCGGTTTTTAATTAAAACCAATTTTCATTTCAATCTGTATTTTTGGTTTGTGCACGATATAATGATGGAGAGGGGAAAAACGTTATATCTGGATATTTAAAAATAGATAGAAAGTTTTGGCATGCGTTTAAACATACTTTGTTTTGCAAAAAACGTGGCTTCACAAGGCAATTTTTCTTATTTATTCTCCGCGAATGTTTTTTGGAAAAGTTTTCAAATATAATTGTTTAACGAGCAAAATAACCCAGATGTTAATTGTCAGAAATAAATGTTGATATATTGACATCTCTGTAAGCTTGAATTGCGTTTAACTGATTTATATCCCCCAATAGAAATGTCAAAATTAGAATAATAAACAAATAATATACATGTATGTATTAACAATCATGGGCATATAAAAGCTTGACAGTAATTCTGATAGGGATAAGGGGATTATTAGGGGCCGTATTGAGCGATAATAACCAAAAATGAAATAACAGCTAAGTATGAGGCCAATATATTTGGTTATCTTAATTAAAATTACAAAGTAAAATATACATGTACTTACAGCCATCTGATACCCGTGCAAAAGTCCATCCACAAAAGTACAGTTAGCACAATCCGCACGATGCTCGTGCTTACATTTAGCTGCATCTTTTTCTCTCTTTAACAACCGTTCCAATTTGTTACTTTTTTAAAAACAGAATCAGAACACTTTCAGTGGTAAATAATAAAATCCCCTGTTGTTGTTTTTCCTTCTTTTTTCTCTTTTCCTTCACGATGGATGTTCTTTCGTCCACAAAACACACATGCACAACTAAACCTATCAGTTTGATCTGAATAAACTGAAATAATGCTTAAAACTATATGGTTAAGTATTGATATTTGATCACGCAACCGTGCAATTGACTTATTACATTAAATAAATGTCTAATTAAAATCGCATGCATTTCCTTTCAACACTTACACGATAAACAATTTTTACCACTTCGAGGTGTGAACGCCTCTATTTCTGACCGTTTTCGACGGGCTCTGACTTAAGAATGACAGATGGTTAAAATACCGACATAAGTCTAACCGAACGGCCCCATTCTTAGCCGCAGATGTGGTTTAATGAAACAATTGAATTTTATAAGTATTTCACACAATAATTCCCCAAATCTGATTAATTCATTAGAAGATTCGCTTCCTTGTAAAAAATTTCGGGAAGTCTGCTCGCAATTTCCAGATAGTTTCAATAATGACTTAATCTAACATCAAAAACTTTATGAAAACAGACTTTAACACTTGCACAGTTTTTTACAATTCCAGATTGTTATTTTTGTGTGTCCCGTGCATGGCCATGTAACCCCCAGTGCTCGGGTAATTTTCATTCTCTCCGGTTCACGTAAGTTTCAAATTGCATAATTTCCTGATTAACTCAATCCCTGCTGTTGGTACATAAAAATATCATAAATTAATAAACACTCTTTTTTCTGCACGTTAATTCCTTATTATTAAATTCATCCAAAATTGAGAATTCATTCATATTTTGCGTGTGTGGTTGAATATTATTTTACTATACAAAAGATCAAAATCCAGACCCATGCTATATTTTATATCAAAACAAGTGTAATTATATAAAAAGTACAGAACAACTTTCATTTCAAATAAAATTCACCACAAAAATCCATCAAAACTCGCATTATTGTCACATTTGTTTCTTTCGTTTTATATTTTCTCCCTGTTTTCAATTTTCACAATTCATTCACTGAAGAGAATTCTTAAAATAAACGATAATATATTACTTTGAACTCAAACTGATATATCATTAGATTTATTGAACTTAAACTTTACCGATCTTGTTATTCCTTTTCAACTTAAGAAAGACATGAAGAAGAAAAAAAACGAAAAAAAAATTTTTTTCACTCCGCAGATTACAAGTGATTGTTACTGACAATTTGTTCTCACGGGACACCGCCCGAACACTTGAACTAATTTTCGCGTTAAAATAAGATTTTCAGACAGACTTGGTTATTAGTTTGTTATTAGTGTTTTTAAATTTCCGTTCATCATAAGATTGCGAATTTTGAACCAGGTTTCGAGTGATGTTCAAATTGCCGATGGCTGATTCTTTTTTTTTTATTTTTTTTTTATCTCTCTTTCACTTTTTTATCAGCAACCGTTGATATGTATTATTAAAAAGAGATTATCCTTACTGTTTGCAACAACAACAACAACAAAACATTTATTTTATATGATCTTGAAGATGCTTCGTCTAGAAGATGATGTCACATTATTTTCCATATTCACTTCACAAGCGTTGTTTATAAAAACATTTCTAGATCACACATTTTTAGATATGTAATTATTTTACTTGATTATGTATTTATTAAATAAACTTTCCGAACTTGCTCGTCTGTCGTCTGCTAGAGGTGAACTGGTCGTCTGCAAATAAAGATAATACAGATTTAAAGATTGGCAACTGCAATAAATGTTTACGACTTTTCGACCAATGTTTAAAGATAGGGGGTTCGAAACTTTACCGCTGGCAAATCATAAAATCACTGTACATAACAATGGCCCTGCGCTGTTTGATTTATGAATGATAAATTTTTGTTGTTACATTGTTTAATAAAACCGCCCGACAAAAAAGACATGAGAGTTATAAAATTTTATCTTCTGTTAAACGGTGTGATAAAATTTGATTTTAAAGGCTTGAAAAACAGATAAACGATTTGCCTGATCCTGTATGTATAGGTATATATTGTACGATATGTACAAAGCGGATTACTGCATCAAATTTAGAAGTGCTTGCCTAAAAATATCCGACATGAAACTTTTACAAATTTACAATCAAATATACAATAAATATATTTGATACATTTAGATAGATATGAATGAACAGATTTTGAACAAAATGTCGCGCGGTGATTACTACACACAAACCAATATACATGTGCGGACGCTACCCGTTTTTAACAATTTTACAAAAACTGTATGAACACTTCTATTTGAATAATAAATAATCACACTGTACATTGCAAAATCCATATAAAATTCCAAAATTACGTGTAAGGTGAAACATTCAATCTATTCCGCAGAAAACTCTGAGAACCGCTCCAAACAGTCATTTACATAGCGGCGCTTGGTAATAAACAATCCATGACTCCTCCCTTTCACCAGCAAACGTTCATTCACCGAGATCAACTATTATCGTTTAGCTGCAGACGACAGTTGCGAATTTCGCGCTAAATATCTTTCTTATTGAAAATTTCGACGATTACAATAAAATTCGATGAAACCATTAATTTAGGTCTGCTAAAATTTTAGTTCTTGTTTGTCAAATGTGTTCAGCCGTAATAAGTTAAAAAGATAGCTTCTTCTGTTCTGTGAAAGGCCGTAGAAATAAAATACCCCCTTTTTGTTAAATCAGACACATTTTTTAAAAGATTTTCCTCTTTAAACTTGGGATTGATTATAAAAAGACATGTTAAAAGTGTCAAAAGTGTTTATCTAATACTTTTCTGAGGGACTCCAAACTGGCCTGTAAACTATTTCATTTAATGTTTAAAAAAGTTCCTAGCGTGAATAAGCTATGTACATAAACAATTAAGGAATGTTCTTTCAGTAACGTTTCAGATAAAACGTCAATTTAACACGTCACGTGTCTGTAAAGGTAGACAATCTTCAAGTTTTAAAAATTTAATTGCTTTCTTTGGAGTTTAATTGTCGAGTATACATTATGTTTAAAAAAGATATCAACACCTTTGATCCGATAAAAAGTGCGAAATTATTTAACTAGTAACACGTGTGTGTGTTTGCACAACAATGAAAGAGTCGTATGTTTAAATATTTGTTGTTATTGTAGCGTGCTTTTTTTTCAGAGGCCGATTTTTTATAAAATGAATAATTCATTAAAAACATAATAAACTATTTTTCTTCCCTATATTTTTTTATTTTTTACCCCCCCCCCCCATCTCCCCTTTGACCAACTTTCAACGTGTGAGTTACGGCGAACAATTTAGTTTATATTCTAATTTATGCAATATACGATTGTTAAGTCACTTTGACGACGTTTTAAATCAAACCTCGCTCTTTTACAAAGTTGATACACCGGGCGTTTGATGTCATTTGAACAAAACAGGGACTTGACCTATGGCGGGTTCAAAATCGTTTGACATATTTGATAAACAGTTAAAATCTACGCTCACAAATTTTATTTTAAACAGTAGTCAAAATTATGTGCTTGTCCGTTTTGATATTCACGAAGTATTCCCAAGGTGTTAGATTCAAGCGAAAAATTCTCTAAAATTGTCGAAAATATATCTGACATTACTCTAGTAAAATAAGAAAGAACTGGACTGGCTGTAGGATTTTTCGTAATGCCAATATTGTACTATATTTTCATTTTATAAATAAAAAAATCTAAAAATCAATATTATATTTTTTTGTCATAGTGGCTGTATATATAATGAACATCTTCCAAGCTTAAAAGAAAAAAAGGTCCTTGTAGAAAATAAAATGTTAAGACTTTCCCTGCTGTTACTAAATGTGGACAAAACTTGAATTTACAGACAAAACATCCCTTCGTGAGGATAAAAAATGGTAAATTAAGAAAATTTTATCAGAAAGAAATTAAGGAAAAGACAGTGAAATTTGTAGAATGGCCATAAACAGTTTGGGGACAACCTGGGTAAAAGGAAGTTCGGGAAAAAATGTTAGAAAACATATTTCAAGTTTTCTTATTAAGCATTATATATTTCAAACTGTAGCAAAGGCTTTAATTATCGGGGTCTGTGGGGGTAGGGTCTGTAGGTAAATAGGCCTTTAGGTTCTTATTCTTTGCGTTAAAATATTAACAACAGTTTTAACATAAATTACAATTATATAAATACTTATAAAAACGTTTATTTACACGACGCGCCTGTCTAACTAACTTTTCAGTCTATAAATTGTTGAAACGTTGGTTTTTTTCAAAAGCCACCCAAAATCTTAAAGAAAAAATATATGAAGAAAAAAGACATCATATTAAAATCAATTTAGTTTATTGCTCACTTAAGACTTATCACTTTTATCGCCATTTAAAATATTTTTGTTGAAAATCTGTGAAAAGAAAAGGAGACGAATTTCGCTTGATTAAAACCCGCACTCCGTACTAAAAATGTCACGTGCGTATTTAGTACGGTAAATTATGCTCCTAATCAAATCTCGGCGGTAGATTGTGATCAGCTACTTATAGTTTTGTCGGAAATTTATAGGGTCAAGTCATGGGTTTATTAAAGATGGCTAGATATACCGGAGAATAAAATTATCATAAATTCCTATTTTTCAAACAATAAAATATAATCGGTAGGTATAAATAAAGTTTACATATAAATATATCTGTCAGAACGAGATTTACAAAAACGGCGGAAATGAATATTATTAAGTCTTTATAGTAAGATGTAAAAAAAATGTTTGAAATGTCGGCAAAACTTGCCAGTAAAATTTCTATGAAAAAGTACTTCCGAAAGTTCAATTCGTGAATGTTTGCGTTTTGTTTTTGTAATGCTTTCCCTAAACAACTCAATTCGTTAATTTGCCAGCACATTTTAAATTTAAGACAATTCAATTCGTTAATTTGCCAGCACATTTTAAATTTAAGTAAATGTCAATATTTGAACCAGAATTAGCTCAACAACTGGCATTTTACTTTTGGAATCAACATCTACGTTTGATTGTATTTGACCGATTTTGTAAAAAAAAGTTTTTATCCAGCATCAACCCTAGCTGGGACCAAAAAATATATCGGGACGGGCTATTACAGGAATAAGCGCGTTATTTTTGGTCCCAGGCCCAAGCACATCGTCCTGCGTCAAGTAACCTAACCATTCATCTGCCGGTGAACCCTTCATCTGCCGGTGATAAGCCTTTAGGCAGCCGGTACATCCGGGCACTTTGACCAGGCTAGCTCAATTTGGTTTTCAGTATTAAAATTCCTTAAAGACACATTATGCCTCAGAAACGAATATTTTTTACGTTTTCAGAAAGTGCAAACATTAGTTTTATAATGTGTAAATAATGTGTTAAGAGAATGTTTGATGCTTGTTACCTGAAGAAAGTAGTTCTAAATGTGAAATAATTTGTCATAACAGTTGCAAAATGTAACCAAATAGTATTTTGACTTCCATACAAAATACTACATATCTATAACTGTACTTATTGCCAAAAAGCAATAGAAGAAAAAGACGCTTCGGGTAAACTGACCATTTGGTGGCGTTTTGGAAAATGTAAAAGCACACTAAAAAAATAAGCTTTTGAGAAATAGAAAAATAAAATGAGATCTACGACACAATGGGCCTTTAAACTGCTTGCAAAACCCGCAAGGTAAAGACACGAATTCATTATATTCAGGATCAAATGTAAAATTGGTAAAAATTATTTTAATTCTTTTAAACAACATAATTATTATAAACTTTTTCATTTTTGTTACATGTAGATCTATGCAAAGTGAGATGGGTTATGATCCAAATTTATTGCTATTTTTATTCGACTCGTGACCTGAAATTTTCTGTACGGCATTTGCGATTTATTTGACGAGACCGCCGTACGTTTATCAGTCTATAATTACAAATGAAACATTCTTGCCTAGAATTGTGGCAAGTTGTTCAACAAAGCTGGTGTAACCTCGTATATTACGTCATAGTAGAACGACTAAAATGCCACTTGCAACCAATAGAAAATTCCAAACAATTTCTTGTCATCAAACAAAGCCGAAGTATTCCGAAACGTCAGCGTTCATTATCTCTCTACTGGGGATACCAACGAATCCGAAGGGTTCCGTAATCAGCGTTCCTATCTCATTAATATCGACAAAGAATTTCAGAAATCCGACAAGGTGTGAATGAATCCTGAAAGTCATTTTCAGCGCAACATGTTTGACATACATCTTTTTCGACTGTAGTTTATCCAGTGCGACAGAATATACAGTTCTCTCTCTTGTAACTTTTTGATGATTTTCCGGTGAAATGTGAAGAAGAATATTATGAGAAATATGGGTAAACGTTTCCGTTTAATTCTTACCCTTTGCTTAATTGGTAAAATGACATTGTCCTGTGATGAATTTGGAACTGGCCATTGTAACTATAAAAGATTTTAACAAAAAAGAAACGAAAAGAAATATCAACAAAAAATTTCAAAAAACAACAACTTCCCAACAATAGGCCTACAGAGACTGGTTGGAATGCACATTTAGATATATTGGCAGTACGTGTAAATTGTATACAATTTAACACATACATACACACGAGAAGTATAGGGCGGGGGTCGGGTTATAGTCACGCCGACACTGTTCGGGCCATATGGCGACTGTTTTAGGTGTAGAAGAAGAGGGACCTCGTACCTTCTCCATGAATTATTTCAGGCACGAGCGGACACCTGAGTCGAACCACTAACCTTCCATACGCTAGCTGGATAGCTTTATCACAGGAAAAACTTCAAAGTCCCTTGCAGGTATCGAACCCACAAACGGTAGGAGCAGATTGTTCTGAGTCAGCGTCCATTATCTTTTGACCATTGATACTCCTGGTTGTCTTTTTTAATTTTGCATATGACATTTGGACAAAACCCTAGTTACCCCTGCTTAATTTCTTAAGTGGACTTTTCCAGCTTCCATCTTATTTGAACTGTCCTTTACCAACTTTGGAGATTTTAAAGTTTGTCAGCCAGCAGTAAAGAACCCGGTGCGACTGCAAAGGTGTGCAGGCTGGCCTTGTTTTGTACTGGTCGCAGAAACCAATTACTTTTGGTTCCATAATTGTTACGTGGACATATTTTCCACATAGGTTTTACGAATAAGAAGTCAGTATGGGCCTTTAAAAGATGTTTTGTCTGGTTCTCTATTGGTGGCAAAAACTCAACCCTTAAACAATTACCTTCGGTTCTATAATTGTTACGCGGACATATTTCCTTATAGTTTTAACAAATAGTATGGGCCTTTAAGATTTTTTTAAAAACAATTTAAGTTCTTAGGGAATGGCATGGGCCGTCATTAAACGCTGTATGCTTTTACGAATCACCAAAAAAACCGGAAACATTTAAAAACATCTGAAATCATCGTATCAATTGTTGAAAATGTCAGCACGGGAGTGGATTGTGCACATTCCTGGTGGTATAATTTATTATAAAATGAATATTTGCTAGGTTAAGATTAAAATGCGCTTTACTTAAAACAAATATTTAAATTCTCTAAAACAGTTTGCTTTATACTAAGATCAAAGTAAAATAGATAGATTTGGTACAATAAAAGTGACCACTTGGATTGTTATAACAGGGAGCACGTGACAGTGAGAATTGTATATAAATCTAAATTGATAATGTTTTAAAATTCTTTACTCAATCAAGGTATTGGAAAGGTCGTTTAACAAAGGTACATTTTGAGTCATTGACAAATATCCTTTAAATCTTAACACCAGATTTCATATACTATAACAAGCAGTTATTTTAATTCGGAAGGTTTTTCAATATGACGTTTGTTGGCGGGATTATATTTATTACATGTAGTAATATACAGTATATTCAGACATATAATACCGCTGGATAAAACAGATTAACACTTAATCTGGATGGGTTTTTTTCTTCAAACTTTCCCTTTTTAATAACTGCAATTAATAAAACATTATTAATTTTGCGAATATTAAGATAAAAATTTAAAGTAAGTCAACAGTATAGACCCTGTTCCATCGTCGGTGACCCTAGTATTTCCGTACGTAGTATGTTCGGAATATAAGTAAGTAAGTAAGTAATTTATTTATTATAGTGACATGTGTAAACATATTTTACAAATTCAAATAATACAACATATTTGCAGTGGGTAACTGGCGATGGGCCTGGTAAGACTGCACGGACACGATACTGCTTGCATAGTCTAATCACTTCCGGTTAAAGAAAGGTCAAAGATTAAAATGATCTAAATGCCCGTTAATTAAAAGTAAAGCAAGCACGGATTAAAGATGACATATTTATTCTACATGAATGCAATATATTCTTCAGAGTATTCGACCAAACTGTGCCACGTTTGAAGCTTGAACCGAAAAGCACGAACATGCCGAACTATTTTACCAGCGAACTTATTTGCAGGTGGAGCTAAGTCTGAACATGAATTAAATGAAAAAAGAAGTTCCTGATATCATGACGTTTAAAGTAGAAATTGATGTTCAATAGCTTCACCACTGACACAAAATATTTTGCAAATAAGCTCTGTAAATATGTAGTAAATAATATTCTTACGTTTTAAAACTAAAGAATAACTCCAGTTATATTATCTATCACAAATTTCATCTCATTGTACGCGTGCGTCGCCTCAAAAAACTTTAACTTATCTTAAGCAATTAAGCACGGTCAGTTGATCTGAAATAAACAACGCTGCAAATTTTGTCATTTCAAATACTCATCCTGTTGTATTTCGCCGTGTTCGCCCCAATACTTTCATTATTTACACGAGTATTTGTTTTCAGATAGTCTTACGCGATTCGTACTTGAACCTTTAATTAGAAGATATGGAGTCATTAATAAGTATGGATTGAATTACAGAGTTTTCAAAGGCCACGCCTTTTGAAATTTCAGTAATTATATGAAGAAATTCATTCATAAGGAAAGAATCGCTGTTTTTCAAATAGTGGAATGAAATAAGAGAATTTAGTGGACATTGATCTTGCGTGAAATTTAACATGCGTCAGAATTACTTTCAACAAGTATGCTTTGATAGTTGGAGTTAATTTGCTGCTTAAACAGGCATTATTAATATGATAATTATCAGTTTGGAAAAAAATAGTTTGAAATAAAAGATTAAATGCGGCAACCTTGTAACCTCTGTTCCAATGAAATAAACGATAGGGCAGTGTTGCACCGGATAACGGAACCGACGTTTTAGACCGCTGGAAAGTGTTAAACAAAATAGAAGATGCACGGTCACGACGTGCGTTTAATTGTGCTTACTCATCAATAAAAGGGCACCTAATCTTACGCCAAAAGAAAAGCCAGTAACTAATGATATCCTATTTAAAACAAAGAAGCCCTGTCTTTTTTTCTGCTTCTTTTTGTTGGGTTGGGGTTATGAGTCGAACCGACCTTGCAAAGGTCAAATGTCACTTTCCAGCCAGACCTCAGACGCCCTTTCGTTCATTATTACACACATGAATAACTTTGTTAATAAAAACTGCCTGTAAATTTAACTAATTGAAATTATTTCATCTGTGTGAAATGCAGATAAAATGACTTTTACAAAGCATATTTGAATAATTGAAATTAAGAATTATGGCGTTTATGACGTTTTTAGCACAGATTGCGTAAGTTACTGAGTGGTAGAGAATTTTAACGATCTTAAAATATTTTTGGATACAAAAAACATGAACTTATTTTTTGCATTTCAGCTGTAACATGGAGATTTTAATTATGATATGATTTGAAATCTTTTGTCGTAAATTAGTATTTAATTCAAATCTAACTAATACAATATTATTTTTTATGAATAAATATTTGCATACAAACTTCTATTCATCTCAAAGGAGGGGTACAAAAAAGTCTTCATTCAAGCCAATTAAAGATATTAACCAATAAATAAACTGTTTTTCAGTCAAACCGTCCGGAACAACTTCATTGATAAACACAGGTTTTATACATATCTGGGATCTACGTATGTTCTTTGATATTATAAATCATCGTTTATGAGCACTTTTACGCTTATTGTCAATTTATTTATGACTTTATCACAAACTTTCACATGTTCTTTTCTCTTTTAATTCCTTTTTTCTTTCTTCTTTTTCAAATGAAATATGCTGAAAGTTCACAATCCCGAATGACTAAGCATATTTTCTCACATATGGTAACCCATCATCCGAATTTTATCTTGAAAATCAATTTAAAACCCTGATGCCCAAATACATTTTCATCCATACATCCGCATGTTTTTAACACGTTATCACTAATTAAAACAACTTATTTGCTTTAGAGGACATGATTGAGAAAATTGTTAAAGACGCGCCTTGAAAGCAACTGATTAAAACTAGAGACATTCGTGAGAATACAATGTTATTTAGTTGCCTCTCATGGGCGTCTGTGATCGAGTGGTCAATGGCGTTCAACTCCAAACCACTTGCATCTCGCCGCCGTAGATCCGAGCCGCGCAAGCGTCTTTCGATATTTTCATACAGCTAGCTTATGGTGTCCCGTTTGTGCCTGAAATAATGCACAGAAGAGCACCTAAGGTTTTTCCTTCACCCGTATAGCTGGAGAGTCGTCATATGACCTAAACTGTGTTAGTGCGACGTAAAACCCAACAAACAAACAAACAAACAAACAAACAAACAAACAAGAAAGAAAGAAAGAAAGAAAATGGTTGCCCCAGCAACAACTTGGTTGTTGGATGACGGCACAATTTATTTAAATGAAAGCCCGATCGATGAATATGATACACACCTATAAACCAGCAATAGTGTTAAAAGTACACCACTGAAAGCTGTTTGAAATGACAGAACGGATTTACTTTTTTTTCGAGATTTTTATACCAGTTGAAGTAGGTCTATATTTATTAATAACTTGATGATAATGATATCCCCTAAAATTGTTAACATGTCATTTTGTTACATTTTCGTTATATCAATACAAGTACAAGTATAAGGAGGTCACAGAACAGCATATGGAGGCTGTATACAATTTTAATATTAGCCAGGGTCAAATTTACGAATAAGAGACAGTCTTGAAATTGAAGAGAAATATTTAGGTTTCCATATTTCAAGTTTCAGTGGCTAGTATTGTGTTACTATCAAACACTGAGAATATTCGAGCACACTGTCCTGCCGAGATCACTTCTGTAACAGCCCATTTACTCAGTCAGATACAGTGAGTGCGTACACTATAAACACGTGACCAGTCATGTCCTGAAGACTAAACAGTGCATTTTGAGACCAAAGGTAGGTTATTGTACGCTGTTAATTCGGCCTACACTGTACAGTGTTTGATGGATGCAAAAAAAGGAAAGAAACAGTTTGTTAAATGCAGGGCGTCAAACCAATGCCTTACACCAATGACAGAGGTTTAACAAGGGGAAGGCTTAACATCGACTAAACACCGAACCAAAAGAAACACTCTGGTCATTCTATAAAACTAAGTTTCGTCCGGCGCAGATATGTATACATAAGTGTGGGATGAGAAAGCTTGCGTCACCACACGTTTTATATTTTGACGCCTTGATGACGTCGTTCCAGTTGCTTTGTTATTTTTTCTTTGTCACGGAAATTGACGGATTATACCGAATTTTCACGATCATTTAAAGGATTTATAACCTTTACCATACAGACAAGCAAAACATTGGAACACTCATGCTAGGACAATGTTGTCTTCTGTAAGGTTGTGACAGACGCTTGTAAGGCGAGGA
This sequence comes from Ruditapes philippinarum, assembly GCF_026571515.1. Lineage (NCBI taxonomy): Eukaryota > Metazoa > Mollusca > Bivalvia > Venerida > Veneridae > Ruditapes > Ruditapes philippinarum. Next base: position 24,773 of record NW_026862009.1, on the reverse strand, counting down.
CTTGTCTTGTAGCTGTTGTTTAAACGACAAGATCAAGTCTAAAAACAGTGTTGCAAATTAAACATAACATGTGCAATGACTAATTGGTGAAATACAAAAAAGGAGATGCACACCATGTTTTAGGCGATACACTTTAGTTAGGGGCGTTCTTTACTATGTAAAAACTCAAAGGTTGTAATGATTGTTTTTACAACTGTTGAGTTTGCATTATAAAACGACATACGTGCAGCAGCAAAAGTTCAAGCTTTAAAGACACATCGAGACCTATATTTTCATAACGTAGGGAACTGAAAGTGTTTTTAAAGACCAGTTTAAGGGCCAGTTTTATATGTTTAGACTTGAATGTCCGACCAAATCTACAACACTAACATCAAACCAACGTTTACGGATTGCCTTGAATAACTCAAAGAAATCGTAAAAAGAAACAGCGAAAAGAAGAGGAAACATTGCACCCGGTCTTTAACGATAAATTGTGAAAAGCTTTTTAAATACCATTCACAAACGTCTATACCTATATTCATGTACAATGTATAGTATAAAAAAGTCACCGTCAACCCGACTAGACAATTAATATTACACTGGTGTCATACGCCAAATGTTCGATGAAAAACAAAACATATTTTCTATGGCAAAAAAATCAAATTTTTACTTAATAAACAATTATGTTCTTGACTTAATAACAAGCTGTTTTTTCCAACTAGTAGGTTACACCGAACAAGATGTATTCACAGCGCAACTGCTTATTGTGTAAAACAAAACAAAAGTACAAAATGTAGGTGTCTTTAATCACGTAAAACAAGGAGGGGTGTTATCTAAATCATACGTTTAACATGGAAAGGAAATGATGTGGCAAAAGTAGCCTTTCATCTAAGATTGCATCTGAGGTTTGAATTGAAAAAAAATAAGATTGAAGGTTTGTTCCGGTTTGATATTTGACACATCATTAAAACATGCATAAGCCACAAGCGCCACCTATCTACAAAATAAATAAATAAATACCATTATTGTTTACATAAACAAAAATAAAGTATCATTCACTTCCCACATACATTTGTATTTAACAATTATCACTCTGATATATGGCTTTTTGTATGTTTGCCATTCCCATTCGGAACATCCTGTCAAAGATTGACGAGAATGGCCGAAACGTTGCGCAAAGAGGATGCTATAATTTGATTACGTCATTTAGTAAATGACCAATTGCAATTTTTCGGCCCTTTCCGTCAGTCTTCGGATAAGAGAACGGATACTGTATTTCGGTCTTTACCTACGCTAACAAACTAAACATGTGACCAAATAGTAATTTAATGCTAGGAGTTGATGACTATATTTATACCAATTTGTCTAGTATAAGTCCACATAAATTCAGTAAATTTACAGACATAACAGATAACACTTCATTATTTTTATAGACTCTGCATATTAAAATGGTTGAAGAAACCAAGGCTATTGACATTAGTTCGGATTTGGTTCAGTGAGCATTTTTTAAATTGATTATGATTGCAATCATAATTCTACCGAAACAGACTTTATTTTCCTTTGAGTGACATACATATACATTAACAAAGATTACACCCACTGTTTTTGCTTACATCTAAAACCACGTGGTAGAACTACTTTCAGTAGGGTATTATTGATAATAGCTGGTAAACTCAAGAAACGACAAATTTATGTAAACAAGACTATGATATTTAAGAAAAACACTTCAAAACATAAAGTAAGTCATTTGAACAAAATTGCATGGAAAATATTGTCATTATGATACCTTTTCTAAGTCATTTTTATGACTAAGTGACAGACTTATATTTTATTTGCCCTTGCTTGTGTCTGTGTGCGTGCTCACGTGTGTGTGTCAGTTGTTTATTATTTCAAGACCCATTATCCCAAAGAAATGTTCGGTTCGCCCAGTAAGTAGAGCGTTGGATTATGAATCGGGCGACCTGGGTTCAAGGACGGTGCAGGTCACTTTCGTTGTGACTGATCGCGGTCATTCTCACTGTTCCTCTATTCTGGCATGTATACTAAGTTCCAGTTCATTGCGAAAGTGGAGGCAACTAGTATTTGTATACTGCTTGACAGCCTGCCCAGGAAAAATGTTGTGGGTGAACTGTGATCTAGTATATTCAATGTGGCTTACTGCCGTGATCAGGAGTGAAAACTACCAGCACCCCCACCATCAAGAAATGTTTTTGTTTTTGATTTCCCAAAAGCTTTTTTCTTTTTGTTGTACTTTTACAGTTTTTAAAAAAGATACTTAATTGTGGCCAAATACCTGAACTATCTTTTTCTTCTGTTGCTTTTTCGCAATTACTATTATAGTGATTTAGTATTTTGTATGGAAGTCAAAATACATATACTTCTTTGTTTACATTTCGCTACTTTTATGACAAATTATTTCACATTTTGCGCTACAGTCGTCAGGTAGCAAGCATCTAACATGCTTTTCTTAAGAAGTAAAATTTGATTAGTTTCTATGCCTTTAAATTCGACGGACGCCAATAAAAAAAAAGCATTGCTTCAATTTTTCCTGCGATAAACTTTAAATTTAAGATGAAGTGTTCGAGACAAAAAAAACTTGTAGTCATAGCATGGCTGAAGATTGCGTTTACATTATACACAGTACAACATTTAGTACCCTTTGATGACTTTTATTTTGACAAATTTTGATAATTTGTCAACAACCAAAAAACAGCGAACTGTTCGCAACATGACAGGTAATAAAAATGTACATCATGATAAAACATAGTCGCAATGTGTGGTCTAATAAAACATAAACGATCCCCACTTAACTTTATATAAAACACTACAATTTGTATATATATAAAACACTAACAACTTCTCCCTTCTATTTAGCCGTATCTGATGAGCCTAAGGGGAGCAGTCATTGCAACGTAATCTATATTTAACATCGATTTTTCGGGAGAGCCCTTTTTTCTTTCATCTAATTACGCTGTATCAGATTATGAAAGCAGTTGAACTTAGATACCCCATAAAGTTACCAATGTTTTGAGAAGGATAATATCTCAATGTACTTTATAAATCTGTTTAAACATAAGTATTTTAAAAACTTTACTATGTATGCAAATGATGTTATTGTTGTTGATATTATTATTATTATTATTATTATTATTATTATTATTATTATTATTATTATTATCATCATCATCATCATCAACAACAACATCATCATCATCTTCGTCGTCGTCGTTGTCGTCGTCGTCGTCATTATTATTATTATTGTTATTATTATCTTCTATCTTCTGTCTGCTCGCAGTTCTTATTCATCCTATATACAGAAATATCAAAAACATTATTGTTCAATGAATGCTAAGTTTACTGGACAATACACACACGTGGGTCAATCTGTACGACCGAGGGCTCCCCGGGTATTTCCTAATCACAACAATTTGATCACCATCCCTTGTGTCGTCTGATCCAACACCATGTGGCGTGTGATATGGTAACGTATACACTGTTTTATTTTATTTTTTTTAAAATGCATTAATTGTTGCCATTGTTTGTCCTAACTCGTCACTTTATGTTGTAAATCTATTAAATATATAAAAATCTATAAATTCAAACCTTTTGAAATCGTATAAAGTTACAAAATGCGTTCAATGCACTTTAGCTTACCGTCGGAAGCTGAAATTGTATACGTTACCGGCAGATCGATCGACCGGTCGACTAACTGATCGACCGACCGACCGACCGGTGCACGTACGATCCATTCTTTTTCGTTTATTTAGTTAACACAATGATGACGTTCGTTGTTAAGCAATTATCAACATACACTAACAAAAATAGATGTCAGTTACTATTTATGATACAGGTGCTCTATAAAAAAAGAAAATATGACTTTGTAAAAAAAAAAAATTCTACAATCGTTTAACATACACTTGCTTGAATCGCGAAAACAAAATAAAATTCATAGTGGTTGATATCATTTAAAGATACCCAGGTGTTAAAGGCAAAAAATTGTAAGTGTTGTTTAACCCATTACTTCATATACACGCCTTTTAACGCCTTTTTCACCCCCCCCCCTTTTTGTTGTCTCAAATGATGAAAAAATGCCTTATTTAGGCCCCAAACACTTGTTTTTGTTTGAGAAATGTTGTTAAAAAAAGTGACCCTTTTTTCGGCGCAGCCCCCCAACCAAAAGATACATCAGGGGGTTGCCAGAAGGGGGATGTGCCCCCTTCTGTTTGGGGGGGGGGTTGAAGGGGGGCGGAGTCCCCCTCATCGCCAAGAAAATTTTGGACTTGTGAGAGGCTGTAAATGACCCCAGATTGATCATAAGGTAACGTGTAACCAACGCTGAAAAGCATTTGACTCTATCTCAATCCATTGAGAAGTTGCAGCACTTTGAAATCAATTTTGATGGAAAAAATCAACGCAAAATAGTGATTTTTGGCAATTTTGAGATGTCCCCTCGTTGCCATGGTAACATAAAATTTAAGCCTGAGCATGTTGTTGCAAGGACAATGGTCCAGTCAACATTTGTGCCAAGTTTGATTAGTGTTGAAGCAGTTTTTATAGTATTATAGCAATTTGAACTTGTAACGGGAGACTTTTCAATGAAAACAGCCATTTTTCACAAAATGCTCATGAAGTAATGGGTTAAATCACAAACTTGTTAACTTATTAAATTCATAATTGATTTTGTAAGACTCGCTTTTTTTGCTTGATTTTTTTGTAGTGGTATTTGTAACGCTTTGGAAATACTAAGATTTGCAAATAGCAATGATGATGATGAAGAGGAGGACGAAAATGATGATGATGATGATTATGATAATAATGATGATGCTTATAAGGACGATGATGAGTACGTCGAAAACGATAATAATGTTGTTGTTGTTGTTGTTGATGATGATGATGATTATGATGATGATGATGGTGATGATGATGATGATGACGATTGTGGCAATGATGATTATAAACATGATCGTGGTGATGGTGGTTACAATGTTCGTAACATTGACTGCTCTATGTAGTCCCTTGGTCAAATGTCTAAAATTGAGATTGAACAATTCTCGTTTAGTAATTCTTCCATAATAACATATCATAAGATTTATTTATAGATAAATTTTAAATCATACTGAGAGATTTATGTTTTCATTTGCTTATGTGCTAAAAAAAGTGGCTCTTTATAAAAAAGTAATGATAAGAATAGTAATTAGAAAATGATTATAAAAGGACAACAAAAGCAAATATTTTCAAAGCATAGGTTTGCGTGAAATGTGAAAAAATGTATATTTATATAAGTGCTTTATATTACAGTGTAATACAATAAAGAGCAACACATGTATGGAAGAAAATTCAAAAGAAAAGAAAATAAAATTCAAAATTTTATGTAGCGTACTTCAATACTTCTGATAAACCTTAATTTCTTATTCATATACAGTGCAACCTCTACATAGAGACCCCCTGTACATCAATAACCCCCCTGTACATCAATAACCTTTTTGACAACAATATTATACATGTATATCCCTAAACGAAGACTTCACAATGAAAATAACCTTTCTTTAACGTTACCTCTACAGAAAAAAACCTCCAAAATACAGGAAAACGTCTAGTTTCAATATTTGGACTGCAAGACCGACATTTTTACAATCTGATTCCGTCTTAAGGGCGACCATCCTCTATATAATAAAAAGCGCTAAAGTGCACAATTTGTTTGACTAGAAAAAAAATCCAACAACCAAAATACTTTTCTACCCAAAGGTTTTGCTCTTTACTGTGTTGTACTGTAATATAAAGCACTTATAAAATATACATTTTTTTTCACATTTCATTTGTAATATGATAAGCCAACCTATGCTTTAAATTAGTCCAAAGAATATGCTCAAATCTTTCAATGACATCAAACACGCTGAACTTGTATTTCTACCGAGACGACAACGTTGTGTGACGAGAAGTTACAAATGATTTTAGACATATTAATGAAAAACAAATATTTAAATAGACCATCTTTCGGTTACTCCCATTGTTCGGTTATATAATTAACGGCTCAAGGAATGCCACTATTCAGATGCACTCTTTTAAAACATATGATATACTATTACAGCGTAATATTTGCTTTCAACTAGCGGACTTATTTAATCTGTGTTCGTTAAGGACCTGACAAACTTGTTAGAAATTTTTAAGTTATTTCAGATCACTTAAAATCCGTCCATTTTTAATGTGTGTTTTTTACGGCTCTTTTCGGCACTTTCCGTTATATTTCGGCAAAGAGTAATTGACAATATGTCCGAATGGTTCATAGCTCTTCCAGATGTTCTTTCTTCCAGATGTAATGTCCGTTTTAAGCGGTAAAATTATAACTTTTGACATAGGAATTGGCAAGGAAAGATGATAAAGAAAGAGAACTTGAACAATAATTCGTCTACCAGCAATAATTATTACACCTTAAAATGATTTGAAGGTTACCAAAAACATAGATTATGGACAATCTTCTGAAATGTCCCGTATGACTTTCAATATAGACATTTGTAAAATACCACTGTGTTTTCACTTAACCATTCAGCACCACTTTAAAATAAAGCGATCGGAATTAGTTGCTACAAAAGATGCACTCTTCTGGTAAAATGGCCTAGAAGATAGGTTTATTCGCAATGTAACTTTTCGTCTCTCAAAAATATCTTAGAATCGCTGAAATTTACTACTGATCTTCAGATTGATCCTTATTTTGATCCATTTTGTATAGAAAATTTGATCCTGAACCTAATTTCTATCATTACATTTATCTTTGCATTTTCTCATGACCCTAATTTCCATCTTTGTAAACACGGGGTCTGAAGATCTTTTCAGAAGTCGGTGTTCGTGAGCCTTATGGTTAACAAAATGCTTGTAGTGTTTGAGATCTTATTTCAAAGGACCACGCCTTTCAGTATTTAAATGCGTCGAGTAGATCAAAATGTTCCAAATGCTATAGTTCTTTATGTATATACAAAGTTATTCAACATTCTAATGAAGTTATTCGAGGTACAGTAGAGCAACCAGAATTTATTGAATAAAGAATGTTATATTAAATTTGCTGCTGAAGAACAGATACCCCCCGCCACCGTCTCGTTTCAAGGTTATCAAAGTGCGGTTTTTTGTGAAATAAAAGAAAGCGCGTGGCTCCGAAATGCACCAGGTCTGTTTTAACAACGTGTCGTTATGTTTACAATTCAATCGCAAATCAATGCTGCTATTTTAAGTACGAATGGCTTCGTGTCCGAAATCTTTTTCAAAGGCAAATGTAATAAATGTAGGACCTAAATTCAACTAAGGGAAACATGATAATCGTTAACACAAAATAAATTCTAACACTGAGTCAAGATGGGTATCACGTGTAAATAATGTTCGTATATGCACGTGTGCTTTGTGTAATGTCGTTGTCACTTGTGTGTATTATACTAGAATACTAATCAAAGCACATATGCATACTATGAAGAAATAGTTATTAGATATTTATAGTGCATTTATAATTTACTCAGTTTTAGACTTCGTATTCAAATGGCCGCTTTTAATTGAACATGCATGCTGCATCAATTGATAGACTTGTTAAAGATTTATTAGTCGGCGTCCTTTTAGACAGGGAAGAAATACACGTATTTTAGAGTTAGACTTTCTTGATAAGTAAAGCCGTCACCAAATGCCTTCGCATGGTTAACGTTACCCCATTAACCCAAAAACGATTAGGTAAGAAAAATGTGCAAAATAAATGCTTTTAAATGCCATTTCCTCCCCTTGATTATCCTAGTTTTACAGATATGCCATTTATCTTTCTTCCACTGTTTAGATTATTTCGAGTTTCTTTATGTAATGGACGCTGTTTGTCTAAACAAAATTTATAACTACATCCATAAAAGCAACCTACTTCTGCGTCTTTGACCCGTGAGGTATTCAGGGTACCGCATATTTGATAGTACCGCCGTCTACGAAAATAACAGTATCCCGCCGCAAAGCGTTGATTATGTCGTAAAATCGCAATTTTCAAGGCGGGAATCTCATCAAACGAAAATTGCCTCAAACATAAATGCAACTTTTATATTCCATGGTCATTAGTAGTTATTGTCCATGAAATTATGCAAATTACTGTAACCTAGGTAACAAAAAAATCCAAGCATTCCATCGATGCACTTTGTTCGCTAGAAAAGGTTGTAAGTGATACCTGAAAGCTATCATTTCAAGCGTTTTTTTTCAATCATTTAAATGTAAAATCGAAAATAGTTGCAAATTATTGTTAACAACTGTATGATACTTATTTGCGTGAAATCGCTAGATAACATTTCGGGGTGTTGGTTTTTTTTTGGTTATTTTTTTTTTGTATTTTTTTCCGGCATAATTATGGTCTCGTGTCGGATACATAACAAAAAAGATACAGTAACAAAAACAACACATCTTGGTTTCAATGATGAATACGAGTAGTCATAAAGATTTGTTTTTCATTTTAAGAGCTGCAAAGTTATGTCGGTATCTAAGGGGTGGCGGTATGCCCTTGGGCATTGTAATATTACACATGGGGCGTATACAGTTGGCAGTTCCAAATATCAGAAAAAAGAGGATCAAACTGAATGCTAAGATACTACTAGTAGCACTATTTCTAACTGAGAATATGACCCAGTATATGCTATGAATTAGGCACGAAAAGTCCTGACGTGGTTGGTCGTGTTTTCGAAGGAGCTGCCTTTAAAATGCTCATGTCAGAAAACAGAGAAATCTCTGGTTAGTCTCATGTTGAATAAACAGAACAATTTGAACCTATGTACTATTTTGAGATAGTGGCCATCGTTTAAAAGAGAGCACAGTCATTATCATTCACCAAAGTGGGTGGTGCTTCATTTGACGCGCCTTTACGACACTCAAACAACAAACGTAGACCACTTTCTGGCATTTAAGGCAGACTTAAATCAACAATGGAGGACATTAATGGCGGTTTTATTCCGGAGAGTTCATGTTTTCGAATCGTTGCCAGTCTGTGATCATAAGCAAACAATAAAAGTCAGGAAGCGGCTTCCACGGAGTGCCATCCAAACATTCATGACTTTACAAACGCCTTAACTTGTCGCTAGCAATTGGGAACAACAGTCATGCCAAGAACAGACGCGCATATATTTAAATCAGCGCATGCGCAGATCAACAAAATTTGGAAAAACCTGATTGGTGGAATATAAGACTTGTTCCTTCTCATCCAGAGAATTTGACTTTTATAATGACGTCACATATCATATGTGAACACATATCTGATTATTATTGTTCGGATTTAATAAGATATATTGCAACTATTCAATACAGGAATGCATATAAGATATGATTGTTCTTAAAGGCACATCATGTCTCAAAAATTATTATTTTTCGTTCTAAAGAAATGGCAAAATGAGTTTTATAAAGTTTAAATAACTGCTTAAGAGCATGTTAATTTTTTGTTAATTAAGAAATAAGCACTGAATGCGAAATTATTCGTCATAAAAGTAGCGAAATGTAGACAAAGTAGTGTTTTGACTTTGTATTATGACATTTTGACAAAATACTAAATCCCTTTAACTGTACTTATTGCCAAAAACCAATAGATAGTTCAGGTAATTGGCCAGTGAGTAACTTTTTAGAAACAATAATAGAACACCAAAAATTCAGAGCTTTAGAGGAAAAGAAATAAATGCATTTCTGTGGCAAAAAAAAGGTTATAATTATGCAAAACAAGAAGCAAGCCTTGCATTAGCCTCAAGACACTTTCTTTCGATTTAGGTTTTGTATCTATATATTTAAGGCAGTTTCCACCTTTTAGTAATTTAAATGCATTTCCTTTCCCACATTGAGACTACAATATTTAACCGTTCTTAAATAGCTAAATTTAAAACATTATAAACTGCATCCTGCACGTGCAAATAAGTGGGTCACGTATGTCCTTCAATTTATAAGCAGATAATACCTTGCAGATGAAAATAACATCATATAAATTAGGACACATTTTTGACCCTGTTCAGCTTTTTATTACTTTGTATGAATTAATTTATTCTATTTATTTAGCGGAAGCACGTGTCTAATTTTCTATAATTTTCTTTAAACGAATTTTTAAACTTTTCATGCAGCCTGTAAAATATATACATTGCACCTAAACGTGCATCGTCGTCGAATTATCTTATTTCCTAGATGCTAGACTATTTCACCTGACTAGCTTGTTTACACACGAAATTATTGTTTGCTTTAACGATGTTTTACCATTATGTTTTTACGGGATAATTTTATTATCTTTGACAGAAAGCAGACGTCAATTACAAAACGGTTAGCGAAAGTTTTGAATTGAGTCTGGTGATCTCGTTTACTTTAAAAAAAACGTGCGGTATGTTTTTGTTGTTGTTTTTTTTTCTTGATACGAAGACATGTCATTTGACGCAGACGACACTTTAGGTGTTTCTAAAACGCTATCAATATTAATGAGTAGATTTATATAAAAAAATGAATTGAAAATCTTTTCAGTACGTAATATTGTCTCGCTGTTAGGATATTATTTATACACCTTTAATGTATTTTCTTTGATCATACTGAATCTACGTATTTATGTTTGTTTTCTATTTCATGAAAAGTTCCTTTGCTACTACTTCGTATTCAAAAAACATTTAAATTCTTTTTTTTAAACACGAAAATGCTTCAATTGACTTACTTACCTTATTTATTCTGCATTATTCCATTTTGTTCCATTTTGTTGTTGTTGATTTTTTAGGATTTATTTATTTATTTAAGGTTTATATGTCCGTCATTCTGTCTTGGAACCAAATCGTAATCCTAGCTTAGATCTTTTCACTTTTATAGCACTTTTCGCAAATTATAAATTATTCTTTTCCGTGAAGATCTGACTCATTAGAGATCTTAATTGTCACACAACAGTATCTTCTGCCCCAACACGTGTTCATTGTCAGCACACAGTTTATTAAGTTTAAATCTAAACTGTTTAAAACAATTCGTGTCATTTTAAATTATACACCTTCAAAAAACTACCCCTGTCATATCCAAAATAAAAACGCGAATTAAATTCAATTTAACCTTCTTACAAGCATATTAAATCATGCTCTAACTGTGCTTGTTTTATATTTTAATCTTCGTAAGTATTTAATCTTTGAAAGAATTAACTTTAAAGTCTATGGACAGGTGTTTGGAATAAAACTATCCTGCACATGTGCCTGGTTAAGACGCTTTAACAAATATTTTAAAGTTATTTTTTTGACAATATATTACTTAACAAGAGTTATCATTTCAAATAACAGAAATCAAAGGCGTCCTGGAAAGCGATATGAAGCAAATTTATCGCGAGCTCTTCATGTATAAAATTTCTGGGCTTTAAATTCAATAAACATGACAATCCATGTTATTATCATATGTTAATATAAAATCAGTGGTTAACGTGTCAGACTAGTAATAAGGATTGCAGACCGCGTGGGTTCAAACCCTGTCAGGAGTAAGCCGTTGTTTCCTTGAGCAAGAAACTTTACATTCATTGCTTAGTACTGGTAGGTTCCAGGAACGGATTCGAGAGTGTTTCAATAAGCTTAAACATAATCGAACTAAAATAAATTCGTATTAACTAAAACCAGTAAACTCCGAAGAACTTCAAAAATTATAGTTTTAAATGATAGTTTTTATCTAATATGTGTGTAATTTCAAGTAATAAGTAATGATAATGCATGTATTAAATTACAGCAATAGACGACATTACAGTGGGTTAACGCATCATCTTTCAGTGCTCGCTATAAATGATACAAATGAATTAAATAAGCTTAAAATAAATCATACACTGATCGGAATTAGCAGAGGCTTGTGCTCGCAATTAATCATACACAATGGATTATAATTATAGACTCGAGATTCCGTGCGCCCATTGTGAACATTCTGTGATAAAATGTTATACGTTCGTATACAACTGGACAAAGACACTTAAAAGGCCATCTGGATATATCTTGTCCGCATTCTTAACAAAACTGAACCAAAAACTGTCAAATGATGTACATGTATTATAATTTTGCATGCCATTATCGAAAACATTCATGAGCATGAATTTTTATCAAATAAATGCCTGGATTTTGCACGTTTTTCTTGTGGAATATCATATTTTATACATATTGATGGATTCGATTTACTCGTGCTGTAACAGAGTTTCGAAGAGGTATTCCGCGTCAGTGCGTAGACTCCATACAACATCTGGAATACATTGAAATGTTTCAAAGAGTAAGTTTTTGATTGACGTCATTCATTGTTTGTTTAGAAAATAATACTACAAAATACTTGTCTTTTTTTTTTTATAGAATAAGCTGTTAATAAGTTGTGTTCCGAAAAGGTTGTGTCCCTTTATACTTCTAATTTTCATATTTCATTGATGTTGGAGCCTCCGTGGTCGAACGCTTCAGATCGAAAATTGCTTGGCCTTCATTATGATTTTTTTCATGGTTTGGAGCAGGCTAGATAGCTTATGAAATGTCGGTTGTTATACTTGACGGCTCTACTCCTTTGGTTCTACTCGGGTATAATTATGCTTCTTTTTGAGTAAATGATCTACAAAGTATCACGTGATCGAGGTCTCCCTCCACCAGTATAGTAAAAAACCAAGCGAAACTTGCATATCTATTTTTGTAGAACTTTAATAGGCAAACAAACATGTACATAAAATGAATTAAATCATAATTATGGTAAGTCATTTTTGATTTGTCTCAACAAAAACAGTTTAATATGCATCCTCACAAAGTAATAAAGGTTCCGTATTTTCACCATATATAAAGAAGTTTCATTCACCCTATCGGTAACCTTTACTTCTTCTTTCTTCATAATAAATGTAGGCCAAATATAACCGTTTGTTTGTTTGTTGTTGTTGTTGTTTTTTTTTAAGGCGATATCGGCTCCTTATGTCGTCGTTTCCAAATGCATAGGTCCAATAACTACAATATCAATGCATGCGCGTAACAATATAAGTCGATGTCATTTGACCTGTAAATCAGAACAAGAATCATTTTATTTTAAGTTTTAAAAGATAATACCACTCTCTGATAAAAATACAACAAAAAAAGACCAGTTGCCCATGGCCTCTCCTTTACGGTGTATATAGAGCCGCATGAGTTACTTCCCCTTATTAGTAATGCAGCGTAGCTACCGTGATGCGTTGAATAGAGAAGCTATGTTGATTGACCTTTTTCGGACCACTAAAATTCGAAGCTCGTTTTTTATTTTATTTTTTCATCTTTTACCTTTAGCGTAGACACAGGCTCAATGTACTTCTTGTACATTGTACATTGTAAGTAATGTACTTACAGATATACATGTATACAGATTTAAATACAGGTACATCTAACTTTAACCTTTTACCTCATATAGACGTGCTTTGACGGCTTTTCGCCCCCACTCTTTTTGAGGCCCCTAACAGTGAAAAAGTGCCCTGTTTTAACCCCAAACATTGTTTTTCGTTTGAAAAATGTTGATTAAAAATCACTTTTTCGGCGCCGCCCCTTATCAAAAAGGTATATCAAGGGGTTGTCAAATGGGGGATGCGCCCCTTCTGTTTCGGGGGTTTGAAGGGGCGGCAGCCCCCCTCATCGTCAAGAAAATATTGGAAATGTGACAGACTGAAAAAGGCCTCAGGTCGATCGTAAGGTAACATGTAACCAATGCTGAAAAGCCTTTACTCTATTTCAATCCATTGAGACTTTGCAGCACTTTGAAATCTGTTTTGATTGAAAAAAAACAATGCAAAATAGTGAATTTTGACAATTTTGAGACGTCACCCAATGCCATGGTACAGGAATTTTAAGATTGATCATACTGTTACCGATACTATGGTCCAGTCAACATTTGTGCCATGTTTCATCAGTATTAAATCATTTTTCATAGTTTCGTAGCAGTTTGAACTTGAAACAGGGGGCTTTTAAATGAAAACGGCCATTTTTCACAATATGCTGATGAAGTAAAGGGTTAAATTAAAAATTGTTATATACATGAAGTAGATCGAACTTTATGTTAAAACAGAACAAAACAGGATAATCTTGAAAAGTGGCAAGAGAATAGTTATGATGAATTTATTGTCCAAGGATTAAAACATGGGTTTAAAACATTATCGTATAATGTTGACTAATTTTTATTAATGAATGTATTCCTATTATTAGGTAATGTGTCAAACGTCGCTGGTATTATTTTGATAATGATGGTTAAAATAATGTCTATCATAATGACCAGAGCGGATGTGTTTGGTGGTATTGATGCTTGATTCTTTTAATAGTGCTCCTGCTACCACTAGTCTTGATGGTGGTGGTGGTAGTGAATCTGCATTTTGGTACTGGTGGGGATTGTAGTGCTGCCTTGTGGTGGTGGTGGTGATGGTGCATCTGCTGTATGATACTTTTGATGATTGTGGTGTTGCATTGTGGCGGTGCTTTGTGGTAGTGGTGCTTGTGGGTTGCGATGCTTAGTGGCGGTTCTAAATTGTTGTTTTAGTTATGATGGTGGTTGTGCTGGCTATTGGTGACGGTGTATCTGCTGTTTGCTGCTGCTTTGTAGTGGTGGCGCTAGGTAATTGTTTTGCTTAATGCTTTGTAGTATTGATGGTGCTTAGTAGTGTTGACCAAAAGCTGACGTGTTTTTCACAAGTCACATGTATTACAACATTAACGGAGATAATTAAGTAATACCGCATTGTATGGTTTAGATCAATGCAAATTGCGATACAATTAATGGCCCTTTGCATACATGTCAACGCTGTTCCCGATCAGTTATAAATAAAATTGTTTGTATCTAATATTCTTTTTCAGCTTAGTGTTATAAGAAATATAGAAGCCACATTATATCAAGTACAAGTCGGGCTCGACTACTTGATTTCGGTTGAAATTGATGCCAAGTATATCTTTCGTCCCAGATATTACCAGTGACTTTTTTTCTTAACCTTACATACATCATTATCTTTCTTATATATTCGTAACATATTTTTACCCTATACTAGTTTGCACAAATTTTATTATATATTTTCTAAGCAAGCGCGTGATCTGTTATAACTAATTAGGTAGTGCATACTTGGTGTAAATTATTCATCTTGCCTCTTATTTTCTTTCTTTTTGGTGGTTTTAATTCAATCATTCGGATGACCTCAGTTTTCGACGGGTTAATTGGGACAGTGAAAATTTTGGCATTTAATTAATTTACTGACTAAATGTGTGGGTATGTATTAAGTAATTTTGTGAATTGACACTTCATTTTGAAGGAACATAAGTTAAACTATCCTTGCAATTGATAATTTAGAATTGTCAGTTATGTAAACTTCTTGTTCACTGTTCAGTAAGGTGATACTCGTTCAGCTGTTCAGCTGTTTACTCAGTCATAAAAATTACTTAATTAGTGAATTGGTCAGTGATTTGAACTGTTAAAGTAATAAACCGATAAAACACTTTCCCAACTAGCAGACGACTGGCTATTCTTATCAGTAGTATTTCGAGTACAGATAACCGGTTGCGTATCTCATTGTATAAATCGTATGTAAAATGGTCTGACATATGGACTATGGTAGGTTTAACAGTTAATCTAAATACTTTGGTGTCAAAAGATGTGTTAAATTATATACTGTGACAAAGCTAAGATCCCAAGCTTTCAATTGATGTAATGATTTTTAAAATCGGACCACAGGAACCCGAAATTCTATCCAAAACAAAAAAATAATGATTTTAAAAAAAAATCCCATACATGTAGTATATGTTTTTTTATAGTAATTATATATATATGAAATATTTTTTAAATCATTATTTTTTTGTTTTGGATAGAATTTCGGGTTCCTTTGATCGGACATTTAATCACAACAAACTAGCGGTTTAAAAATGGCTTAATTTGTATTGTTTAAGCGTAAGAGATTTCGATTTTACTCGAAGATAAGGGAAACAACTCTTATTTTTTCACACATTATACCTCGGTTATTTGCGTAGTTCATATGAAAAGTGTTTATGGGTGTATTGACATAATAAGGGAAAGTACCGTTGTCTGCTATTAGTACTTTTTGGTATATGACATGTATCTTATGTATTTTGTTAAGATTGGATAAATGACAAAACTAATTGAAATGAAATGTCCACTGAAAATTTCAGTGAAATGAGATACATATATACAATTTAGGCTAGAGTTGGGCATTGCTGCTGAAAAATGTACAACTATATTATCACAGTATCTTCTGATCTTGGTTAAGTTACAATGATACTTGCATTTAAACCAAATGAATGCAGTTTGTGTAATGTTCATGTAATTCTTATTAACTTTTATTTGTCCAATTGTACTCAGGGTTCTCACTAGGACTTTAAAACATGGAGTCCATGGACTCCCAACCCTGAAAAAGTTGGAGTCCAAAAGCGCGTCACAATTAATATGTTTACAGATTAATTTGTCATTCAATGTTCACAATAGCAATGCTGATATTTTGAATGTTCAAGAGACTTCCAAAGTAAATAGTTATTCAAAAGAAACTCTGAACTACATAGTATAATTATTGTTTTGTTGTTAATATTTATTATGAAATTATTTCATTATAATGCATCAACCCATGGAAATCTTTTCTTTTTTTTTCACTTTTATACCAAATCAAATTTTTCTCTGGTTAAATAAGTCCTTTCTTAAGACAAAAAGTTTGTATTTGTAAAAAAAAAACGTAAATGTATATAGGCAGCGTTTAGCGGAATGAATAGGAAAATCGTGTACAGATTCACACAGTGTGTAAGAGATTCATCCGATCGACGATTATTTTAGCAAATATCTTCAAAAGGGGGCAAATTAAAGATCGACATTTAAAGATTTAATGTTGATTAAATAATAAAGAAACAATTCATTCGCATGTTTGGCTTGGTAACCGAGAATTTTTGCGAAATTTTAGGGTTTCTGGCGAACGTGAAATCGCCGATGTTCGGGATCAATTATCGGATAGAGAAAAGCGTATGTGTACCTGGCATTTCGGCACAATATCTTAAATTCTTAATACTCTTATAGAAAGTTTTTGCAAGAATGAAACTAAAGCAAATTTGTGCCTAGAAAATGCCGAAAATATTCGACAATCATTATAATGCCGAAAATATTCGACAATCATTCAAAATTACACTCAATTGTAATTTGAGAAAACAGTCTTTAAACTTGCGGCGTAAATAGTCGATAATTTTATCCTTTTGTCGGTAAAATTTGCTAATTTCCAATCAACTGTTGATCAAAGATATAAAATTATCACCTCGTGATATATCTGGTAATTACATGTACTGTACAGCGCGTGTATACAGTACATTAGTCTGATCACTATTGCGTGATAATGATCGGTAGCGTTATCGCTGATTGGCTAATTGCTTCACGGGTCGATGTGCATAGGACCGCCTACCTATAGACTGACACGCGCTGACGCATTTGTGTATTTGTGGTTGTAAACAATCGGGAATGTTTATGCGTCCCCGGGCAAAATTAAGCGTACGTGGAATCCTTGCTCTGAAATATTTGCGTCCAGCTGCAATAAACATGCGTACCGGGACGCCGAAATAAGCGTCCCCGAGAACCCTGGTACTACGCGACAATCAAGATATTGTGCTATTTTAGAGCATGGCAATATCACCCCTCTCTAGAAGTGAGATTCTGACCCAGAACAGACATATCTCAGAATTTAGCTTTGGCACATCAATGTATTTTGACTAGGACTTTAATTGACATTATTGTCATTAAAGTCTGTGATTGAAAACATTTTGCAAAGATTAGATAAATTAACAAACTAATAGACAGTGGACATTACTAAATAAGATACAAGTACAAAATGTAATCATACATTGTCCATGCAATTTGAACAATTTAGAGTTGGGCATTGCTGCTGAAACTGTATCAACAATATTGTCACCAGATAACAATACCTCAAAATTGTATCATGTATTGTGAAGGCATACATGTTATCATGATTCATTGATATATCTGACCATCTATTGTGAACATCATAGGGGTGCGACTCATTTTCTATTTAAAATTAGAAACCTCCCACATCTGGAATTCTAAAAAAAGAAAATAAGTTGAACTAAAATTTAAAGATCCTGTAACACAATTTTTTTATGGTTTTAAATCATAAATATGATGATCAAATTAAGATTTATCAATATTTTAGGTTCCAAAAAGCATTATTTATAAAGATATTACCAATTTTAACATTTCATGTGAATAAAGGGAGGTAATAAAAAATTATTTTCTATAAAGTTTAAGTCAAATTTTACAATATGAAATGAATGCATATATTAAATGATAACATATAATATGCACAAATATTTTCAGTACATATTTAACATATTCTTCGATGTTTGAAAATTGTTTTATTTGCATAAATTAATTATGTACAATGTATTAATATTTCACTAAGTGTGGTTTACCACTTTGATCACAGCATACAGGATCTTTAAATATATTTTATTAATAAGTAAGAAGTTTCCAGCAAGTTGGAACCGAAATAATATAATACTCTTCGAATCAATAACAACATGAAAATAATATCTTTTATACTTTATTTCAGATGGAAATGCTTGGTTAACAAATTTACAGTAAATAATTATTGAAATAATGGGTCAGTTGTTGATAAGATCAGCAAAGAGCAGTCAAAAAAATACATCCCCAGATACAGAAGACGGGTACCAGTACTTGTTTAAGGCAGTTCAATCTGGTAATGTTCACCAATTAAAACGTTTTGTAGACTTGAAACCTGGACTTAAAATTGAAGATATTAGAAAGGAAGGTAAATCACTGCTACACACTGCCGTTATTCATCACCAGTTAGACTGTATGCGCTATATTTTGGAATTAGGCTTGGATGCAAATGTCCAGGATAGCTTTGGGCGTTCTGCTTTAATAGAACTTATTGAAAATAAAGCTAAGGATAGAGTTTGTCTGGCATCTCATAATCCAAGGTGCCTAGAGATACAGCTTATTCTATTACTGAAATTCAAGGCAGACATAAATGCAATAAGTACTGTCGGAAGGACAGCATTGCTAAAATCTATCATTTACAGACACCCGCTTACCGAGCTATTGCTACAACATGGAGCTGACCCTAATTTAGCAGACAAAGATGGCCTATTACCAATTCATGTTTGCGCCACATATTCTTGCCTTCAGTTACTAAAGCAGATCTTGAAATGTGGGGCAGACATAAATGGACAAGACAGTAAAGGAAGGACAGCCCTCTATTTCTCAGTGCTAGCTGGACATCAAGACATATTTAATGAATTGATTTCTCATCAATGTGACATCAATAAAGGATCCAAGTATGGATTCCCATTACAAACTGCCGTAGTTAAAGGGCGGTTAGAAATGGTTCAAGCTTTACTTCAAATGGGTTTGCCGATGTTCAGTCTAAAGTTTGTGAGTTTAGGCAGCCCATATTCAAGGACCAGTGACTATTTGTATCTTGCCTTAATAAAAAAAAAAAAAAAAAAAAAAAAAAAAAAAAAAAAAAAAAAAAAAAAAAAAAAAAAAAAAAAAAAAAAAAAAAACAAAAAAGTTCGCCAGCTTCATTACAAAAACAACCATTTCCAGCTATGTCTACCCGAAAAGACATAGATAAAGCAAAACGATCTTTACAGTACTGTTATCTTATTATTCAAGCCTGTAAGTTATTTCCAAAACCTTTGGTGAAACGCGTTTTTGTGAAAACCAACGCCAGCGCATTTTGAGGAAAAGAAATCTACTTGCATGAATAAAATGATAGCTCTTCTTCTTCGCAAAATTAGGCATTTGTTACAAAATGGGTAAAAATTCCAAACCGTCGACGGCCTTCCGAAGCTTGATTCAGACATGGATACAAATTCATACAGAATATTGTTAGAATGAGGGTACGCCAGTTGATGTCAAAACTCTAAAAACTAACATTATTTTTGCAGTCAAAATTGGATTGTCCAACATTTTTAAAAACTTAATATTGTTAAAGAAATATATGTTGAAAATGTTTTATACAGCATGACTGGTTTTAATGAATTTAATTCTTGTTTGAATGATATCATTGTTTCACAGTGTTCAACATGAGCATGTAACATAACAAAATATTTCCCAAAATATATATAACAACATGAGTGTGTCACATCACAAGTATGACAACATGAGTGTGTCACAACACAAGTATAACAACATGGCCATGTAACAACACAAGTATAACAACATGAGTGTGTCACATCACAAGTATAACAACATGAGTGTGTCACATCACAAGTATAACAACATGAGTGTGTCACATCACAAGTATAACAACATGAGTGTGTCACATCACAAGTATAACAACATGAGTGTGTCAAGCATCACAAGTATAACAACATGAGTGTTGTCACATCACCAGTATAACAGCATGAGTGTGCTCACATCACAAGTATAACAACATGAGTGTGTCACATCCACAAGTATAACAACATGAGTGTGTCACATCACAAGTATAACAACCATGAGTGGTTCACATCACAAGTTTATAAACATCACATTTGTAACAAATCGTGTGTTACAACACCAATATAACAACATGAGTGTGTCACATCACAAGTATAACAACATGAGTGTGTCACATCACAAGTATAACAACATGAGTGTGTCACATCACAAGTATAACAACATGAGTGTGTCACATCACAAGTAAAATAAACATGACCATGTAACAACACAAGTATGACATGAGTGTGTTACAACACAAGTATAACAACATGAGTGTGTCACATCACAAGTATAACAACACGAGTGTGTCACATCACAAGTATAACAACAAGTATCACAAGTAACACTGACCATGTAACCAACACAGTAGTGTTGTCACATCACAAGTATAACAACATGAGTGTGTCACCATATAACAACATGTAACAACACAAGTATGACAACATGAGTATGTATAACACAACACAAGTATAACAACATGAGTGTTTGACACATGTGTGTCACATCACAAGTATAACAACATGGTGTGTCATCACAAGTAACAACACAAGTTTGACAACATGTATGTATCCACAACACCAAAGGTACAACATGCAGCTGTGTCACAAACAAAGTGGGTGTCACATGTCACATGTCACAAGTATAACAACATCACAAGACCATGTAACAACACAAGCTTTGACAACATCGAGTGTATCACAACACAAGTATAACATACATGAGTGTGTCACATCACAAGTTATAACACCATGAGTGTGTCACATCACAAGTATAAACAACATGAGTGCCATGTAACAACACAAGTTTGACAACATGAGTGTATCACAACCACAAGTATAACAACATGGCCATGTAACACACACAAGTTTTGACAACCTATGAGTGTGTCAACAACACAAGTATAACAACAAAGTGAGTGTGTCACACTTCACAAGTTGTATAACATACACGATGCATGTAACAACACAAGTCTGTGCACATCACAAGTATAACACCATGAGTGTGTCACATCAACAAGTATAACAACATGGCCCATGTAACAACACAAGTTTGACAACATGAGTGTGGTATACCATAATGAGTGTGTCACAACACACCAAGTATAACAACATGGCAGTGTGTCACAACAAGTATAAACACCATGAGTGAGTGTCACATCACAAGTATAACAACGCATGGCATGTTAACAACACAAGTTTGACAACATGGGAGTGTATCACAACACAAGTATAACACCATGAGTTGTGTCACATATAACAACCATGGCCATTAAAACATAAGTTTGACAACATGAGTGTTATCACAACAAGTATAACAACATGAGTGTGTCATCATATAACAACATGAGTGTGTCACATTCACAAGTATAACAACATGAGTGTGTCACATCACAAGTAAAATAAACATGACCATGTAACAACACAAGTATGACATGAGTGTGTTACAACACAAGTATAACAACATGAGTGTGTCACATCACAAATATAACAACACGAGTGTGTCACATCACAAGTATAACAACACGAGTGTTGTCACATCACAAGTATAACAACATGACCATGTAACAACACAAGTATGACAACATGAGTATGTCACAACACAAGTATAACAACATGAGTGTGTCACATCACAAGTATAACAACATGGTCATGTAACAACACAAGTTTGACATCATGAGTGTATCACAACACAAGTATAACAACATGGGTGTGTCACATCACAAGTATAACAACATGACCATGTAACAACACAAGTTTGACAACATGAGTGTGTCACATCACAAGTTATAACACCATGAGTGTGTCACATCACAAAGTATAACAACATGGGCCATGTAACAACACAAAGTTTTGACAACATGAGTGCTATCACAACACAAGTATAACATAATGAGTGTGTCACAACACAAGTATAACACCATGAGTGTGTCACATCACAAGTATAACAACATGAGTGTGTCACATCACAAGTATAACACCATGAGTGTGTCACATCACAAGTATAACAACATGGCCATGTAACAACACAAGTTTGACAACATGAGTGTATCACAACACAAGTATAACAACATGAGTGTGTCACAACACAAGCATAACAACATGGCCATGTAACAAGACAAGTTTGACAACATGAGTGTGTCACAACACAAGTATAACAACATGGGTGTGTCACATCACAAGTATAACAACATGGCCATGTAACAACACAAGTTTGACAACAAACTAATGTTGTCATACTTGTGTTGTAACATACACATGTTGTTATACTTGTGTTGTGACAAACTTATCCTGTTAGATTTGTGTTGTATAACAACATGGGTGTGTCACAACTCAAGTATAACAACATGGCCATGTAACAACACAAGTATAACAACATGAGTGTGTCACATCACAAGTATAACAAAATGAGTGTGTCACATCACAAGTATAACAACATGGCCATGTAACAACACAAGTTTGACAACATGAGTGTGTCACAACACAAGTATAACAACATGAGTGTGTCACAACACAAGTATAACAACACGAGTGTGTCACATCACAAGTTTGACAACATTAGTATGTCATAATACAAGTATAACACCATGAGTGTGTCACAACACAAGTATAACAACATGAGTGTGTCACAACACAAGTATAACAACATGAGTATGTCACAGCATGAATGTGTTCCAACACGAGTATGACATCATTATGTGTCACAACACAGGTTTAAAAACAAAATTGGTGGATCACAACACAAGTATAACAACATCAGTTTGTCACTACACAATTACAACAACATTAGATTGTCAAAACATAAGTATAACAACATCAGTTTAATGGAACACAACTCACTGTGACAAAACATGTTTATGTCACAACACAAATCTAACAGGATAAGTTTGTCACAACACAAGTATAACAACATGAGTGTGTCACAACACATATGACAACATTAGTATGTTACAAAAGATGTGACAACATGAGTATGTCACAACACAAGCATGACAGCATGAGTAGTACATGTATGTTACAACACAAATATGACAAGTTTGTCAAAACACATGACAACATTAGTATGTTACAACACAAGTATGACAACATGAGTGTGTCACAACACATGACAACATAAGTATGTTACAAAAGATGTGACAACATCAGTATGTTTCAACACAAGTAAAACATCAGTTTGTAAAAACACAAGTATGACAACAGGAGTATGTCACAACACAATTATGACAACATTTGTTTGTCACAACAAATTTATTTCTTAAGAAATTTAATTCAAACTCGAATATAGTTATTTTCCTTATCATCAACCACATTTTGAAAAGGTTCATCGCTCTAGGAGCTATATTTATCTCCCCTTGAACTTAGAAATTTCCATATTTTTTTTACTATAACTTCTACATGTATTTTTGTAAAGGATCTACTTTAAGCTTCAAATATTTGTTTTTTTATCATCAACCACATCATATGTGATAAGGTTTATAACTCTAGCACTATAATTTATAGAATTATTCCCCCTGGAACTTTGGAGCTTCCCTTATAAATGTTCTTGTTTTCTATAACTATAATTTTTTGAAGGTATCAACTTCAAATTTCAAATATAATTATGTTCCTTATCATCACCTACACCATGTGTGATATGTTTTATAATTGAAGCAGGAATATTTCCAGAATTATTTCCCTTTTGAACTTAGTGATTTTCTGAAATTTGTTTGATTTTTTTAAACCCTTAACTTCATTATTTTTTAAATGATTTACTTTAAACTTGAATTTTAAATTTGATACCATCACCCATATCAGAATAGCATGACAAGATTTATAACTCTAGTGTCAATATTTCTAGAATGATCTTTCCCTACAACTTTGAATTTTCCTTATTTTTTGTTTGTAACTTTTATTCTTATTCGTCTGAGATTTACTTCTAACTTCAAGTATATGTTTGTTATAAACACCTGTGGTAAGATTTCTAAGTCTAACACCTTTATTTCCAGAATTATTTCCATTTTGAACTTGAAATTTATTTTGAAATTGATATATTTTTCAACTGTTATCTTTCATTTGTTACATTAAATGGTATCCATAATATAATAGGTTTTTTATTACTCACATTATATATGAAAAGTGTCACAACTCAAGCATCCTTATTTCTAGAGTTATTTCTTCTTTGATATTTTATAATTTAATTTTAAGAACATTTTGTTATTGAAGCGATTGACTTTAGATTTCATATTGTTGTCTTTTCCATCAAAGCATAGAAATGTCGATTCAACTTTTATTGATATAGGATAAGGGGCACATGCATGTCTTGTGCTGCAAAAATGTTGGACATTTGAGTACTATATTCTTTTTTTTTTTTTTTTTTTTTTTTTT